>NC_134700.1:205462345-205577345 GCF_043290135.1 Rhipicephalus microplus
GAACAGAAAATGCGAAAACATCCATCTACCTAACCTACTGTGCGAAACATACTTTGCAACCTCAACCCTCAATAGCTTACTCAGAAGAAAAACTAAATTATTGTTTTCCGGAATCCTCTAGCATCGCGAGCTCTTCGGGCTACGTTGCTATAGAAATGTGTGAGTCTGGCTCTGCAGGCCTAGTAAAACCATAAAAACAAAACTTGCGCAATTTTTATAACGCAGTATATAACCGAATGGGTTGTCTGCATCCTCTTTTAGCATTTTCTTTTTTCAGCAAAAAAAAAACTGGCAGTGCGAATTGAAAGAAAAAACTATATGTAGTGCTGTTGAATAAAGGGTGCAGTTGTATCGAAGATTGTCAGTTTCCAGATTGTGCATAATATACTTCAGACAGTACGTGCATTCCAAATATTGTGAGATCTCCGAAAATATTGAAGACATGCTTGTCTACTTCGCTCGACATTCCTACTGCGTGAACATCCCCACCAATGCTCATATCTGTAATTTCTTTGCGCTGGGCTTTGGTGACATTAGTGTAATTTGTGATAGTCGAAGATGTTCGACTTTAGCGCGTAATTTAGTTCTGTGAAGGCATTATTTATAGTCAAGTTTTCTTGTGATGGTATTAGTACTTACAATATCTCTTCTTCCTCGGAGTTATGTGATATTCATGTTTGTCACATGCTGCCTTTTTGTGTAATTCTGTCGCACTCACCCGGGTACAGGGTGTGATAATCAGGCTGAAGGGTAATAATAAATGAGCTCATATGCATCAATTTTAGTGAAGTGATTAGATTGAACAATTGTTGACAATTTGAACCCTACATCGCAGCTTGCCTCTCAAAGATGGCTTCCCAAAAGTGTGGAAATGTCACTAATTATACCAATCACCAAAATTGTAATAAATTGTTTCATACATTTTCGCGAGTAAACTAAGACACCAGTATTGAATGGCCAGCGCCTGCAATATGTGAATTACTTTATGGGAAGATTCAGAGGTAGATTTGTGTGTCTAGAAAAATTAACCTTCGACCTAATAAGGTTCATGATGAAACAAGCGCTAAAAATACACACAATTAGAGATGACACAGACGAGCGCTTACTAGCAACTGAAACTCTTATTTCGAAGCGACCACTAATATATGCATAACACGTATGTACGTCATTTCGAACCTACCCCTGTCATCCTCAACAACATACTGTTTTTGTGTGTATTTTTTAACGCTTGTTTCTTCATGAACATTTATCAGCATGCCCAACCAGCAGTCAGTCATCCAATAAGGTTATTTTTCATTTCATTTCATGCCTGCGTGTTCTTGAGTGAGTAACGCATCTCGAGCTGTTTCAGCAAGGATTGCACGAGCCCACCGGTAATGTGAAGCAGTACTCAACCAAGCACACAATTTCCTTCAACTTGTAGAGTTTGTTGCTTTCACTCGATGGATTAGCTTCTAATACCACCTAATGAAGCCAATTCTCTAAGACTTGTCCGGCTCCTCCATGCTGCCCAATGTATTCCTGCTATTCCTTCCCATTCCGGAACATTGAAACTTCTTTTTACTCAGGCTTGTTTTTTCTCTCTTACTCCCCTAATAGGGCAATTTTTCAAGCACACTCGGTGCCCTTAGGCTACGTATGCAGAGAAAAGAAGAATGTGCTGCTGGTCAAACGAAATGATGTTTTCATCGTTGATTGATTTATTTATTTACAATGTCTAAAAGGCCCCAATGAAGCGGTTTTACTTTAGGGGTTATTTATTAACTGATTCTTAGTGCTCATTTCGAGTGTTGCTAATAATGCTCCAAGGAAAGTTTTTTTATGATAGCGCTGAAGTTCCTTGACCTACTAAAACCCTATAATTGCTATCGCAATGAAATTTAACTGAGCCCATGTCTTTCGTTAAAGCAAGTTTGTGAGCTCACTTGAGCTATAAAAAGTAAGCCATAGATGTGATAGAGCAAGAGAGATTTGATTGATTGATTTGTGGGGTTTAACGTCCCAAAACCACCATATGATTATGAGAGACGCCGTAGTGGAGGACTCCGGAAATTTAGACCACCTGGGGTTCTTTAACGTGCACCCAAATCTGAGCACACGGGCCTACAACATTTCCGCCTCCATCGGAAATGCAGCCGCCGCAGCCGGGATTTGAACCCGCGACCTTCGGGTCAGCAGCCGAGTACCTTAGCCACTAGACCACCACGGCGGGGCAGAGCAAGAGAGATTTGATATTTATGTTGCATTGCCAGTTACAAGGAAACTACTATTATAAAAGCAGAAGGGGCAGGACAATTACATAGAAGGATTAGTGAACGTGAGTACGTAATAAGGAACATTTGTATTGGAGGCACTTGAGTTATGGCGCAAAGAAGAGCAGGAAAACTGCAAAGATTACATACATCGGCAATAACAACATGAAAGTGTCTCTGTCTGCTGTCTGCTTGCATGAGATTGCAGATAAGGGCAGCCATTCAAAGCTTACAAACTGTGTTCTGATTTTATTGCAATGCAGCCTAAGCACCTGTCAGGATATTGGGCTTGTTCTTTACATTGACTTTAGACGCCATGCCCAGTAAAACCTACCTGATCTGGAACTGAGAGGGGGTGTGTCGAGAACAACATTTTATTTTATTTTGTAAACAAGTAAAATAAACTGCCTAATTTTAGTTTAGTTAAGATGTAAAGCTCTTTATTTCGACTGTGTCACAGCTGTAGTTCAATTGCCCGTAAGATGTTGATATGAGCAAACAACATAAATATAGGTGCTACGATATATGATACCGAATTATATATGTGTGCCAGTTCATGAAAACAATAAGTTTTAAAAACCAAGGAGAGCATTTTAGCCTTCCGTAATATGTCACCGTTTTGTTATCCAAAAACGCCTGTTCAGTGGATGATCGAAAGGGAGAAGAAATTCTAACGTTTAGGAAATCACAAGTACTTTCTTCGAAGCACTGGCACTAGCAACAATTTATGATCAATAATTTCCCACAATTATTGAATAGAAAGCTCCTTGTTGTTATATCAAAAAGTTCTTGCCAGAAAAATAACGTGGTGTTTATTATTTCCACTAATAAATACTTTACTGTTTACCAAAAAACATCGTTCTAGACGTGTCCATGAATAGTTGTAGACCAGGCAGGTCTCACCAGACGTGGTAATGGTATAAAGGTAATCTAAAAAAGGTATGTAAGTATGTAAAAACTGTTTAGGTAGTGTACAGAGACAAGCAGAAAAGAGTTCGCAAGATTCCAACAGTTGCCCTCATCTGCAGTTTCATGCGTTTCGGTAATAGACAGCATCACCAAACTACTGTTATAATTTTGGTTGCACTTCATAGTGTTACTTTCCTTTAAATTTAAGCGTGCGCTCATTTTTTTTCAGTTCTGGATACTATCGCTGTATTTTATTTTTAGATTCCTCTTTGCTTTTTCACACCCTTCAGTTCAACAGCCTAACAGTGTAATACAAGTCAACTTGTCTGATTTTCTAGATCGTATTCTCTATCCTACATTACTAGCGGATGGTCGGGAAAGGCGGAGATTAACTTCTGTCGTTCCACCATGAAGCTTACTAGGTAAAACAAGTCTCGGGGAGACGTTAACCTCTGATCACTCGTGATACCTTGCACAGTATTTCACTTAATTTATAGTGCATATATTTTAATGTATATTTAGCTGAAACGCTCGCGTGGTTTTAGGAAGACCGTCTGGGACGCTTTTATGCGTTCCAACTAACCCTAGCTTGTACTGCGGCCCAAAAATGCCTGTATAGCGTGCTTTGCGGATAGCTTTTTCGTTACAGGAGAAGCCTTTTTTACAACAGCACTTGTTTCACGTTTTTTCAGTCTCAATAATAATAATAATAATAATAATAATAATAATAATAATAATAATAATAATAATAATAATAATAATAATAATAATAATAATAATAATAATAATAATAATAATAATAATAATAATAATAATAATAATAATAATAATAATAATAATAATAATAATAATAATAATAATAATAATAATATTAATAATAATAATAATAATAATAATAATAATAATAATAATAATAATAATAATAATAATAATAATAATAATAATAATAATAATAATAATAATTATTATTATTATTATTATTATTATTATTATTATTATTATTATTATTATTATTATTATTATTATTATTATTATTATTATTATTATTATTATTTGGGTTTATCAGAACATTGGTTTTGAACATGTTTGAGCACAGGCGCTGTAGCCCGTCATCATTTTAACCACAAACTGCACCGTGACCCCAGTCAGCAGGAAACCCGTTATAATCATGTATATAAAGATATAAGAAATTACACAAGGCTAATACATTGGAAATAAATGTTTAAAAAATAGCGACGCTTGTTGCCATTTCAGTGGCAGCTTTACCAATCTCCGTGGGAGTAAATCACTGTTTACATAAAGCTTTTTTTTGCTCGCTCCATATTGGAGCTTCCACGCGTGAACGACCGTTTCGTTTTTTATCCATATTGTTACGGGGTCGGTGACTTCTGTACAAAATGCATTTACAGGGAAAAACCACAGGCAAGAGTCACAATGGCTGACTGGCACACTCGCGCGCCTGTCAGCTGACTGTGGCGTTCCTGTTTGTTTACTTCATCTCCGTAAAGATATTTTGAGGTACTGCTTTGGCGTTTTTTTATAACTTCCTCCTGCGCGAGGTACACTATTTCCTTTTTTATGACTTCCTCCTGCGCCAGGTACACTAGTACGATACAGTGACAAAATATAATGAAATGGCAACCCGTCAAAGCTGACTTGCATCTTTTATATATTCATTGTACAAAGAAGATTATCAGATGTCGAAAGCACTTCGACTCGAGTAAAACCCAGGTTCTTTGCAATGTTGTAGAAACCAGCTCTTACCACTCGGCGCCCGAGACGCCCCACCCGAGGTGGTATAGCAAAGTGGGAGACGAAACGTGCTGCCGTTATTCCAATAGAGGCGGCTTACTTCAAGGTCACTTGAAAATGAAGCAGAAACGCTGTAGAAGTTCTAGTACGCTGAGAAAAACTTGTATTCACAGACTGTCCAAATTTTACAACGTTACGCACATCAAAGTTACAAAAAAGGAAAGAAAAACACTTTGGAAATCAACCGACTTCTGTAGGGCGACTCTACAGAATTCAGCACAGTCGACGGTGCCCAACACCTCAAGCCCGGTTCCCAACGCTTGGCGGAAATTTGGGGCTACTTCTTGGCGGAACTTGGGGCTATATCTGTGCTCCACCCTTACACAATTCTCGGCGAATCGTCACCTGCTTGTCCACTAATAGGACAGTATTTGGTCGATCAAAAATCCCATCATGAGGGCGCCACCTTCGTGAACGTGCGGGTCCATGTCCTCTTCCCAAATAACACAACAACCAGAATGTAAATGAAACACAACTACCAAATGTCATAGAGGCAAAGGCCAGCTCAGCGTCGCACAATTATCTAGACAGAGCTACACGTACTGGGGCTTGGGGCCATAGGACCGGTTCCCTGTAACACGTTAACTATTTGACGATAGTGGCAATATGAGCTTGTCCCCTGTGCGCTGTAAGAAAAACCGCTAGCTGACCGCACGCGGTTCTATTTACGAGCTCATTTGTCAGGATAAACGTGAAAGCAGTCGAAGACATGCCAATTCAACAATAGGCACCCCAGGCGCCGACCTGTCGCGAGCCCGCCCGCTTCCGAGAGCTACCCCACTTGAATGGAAGGAAAGGTTCACGGCAATCACTGTGATTTCGTAATGTGCGCCATCGATTTTACAGGCGCGCAAACAGCACACGGCCATGACATAAGCCGAACCAATGTGAGGAGTCGCCGTGGTGCGCTGGGTCTCGGAAGAGGCCCGTTGATGCGTCAGCTGCCAGCGCCATGGGGCAGTTAGGGGGCCGTCACAATGACGTTCATAATCCCACTCTTTTTGTTGCCCACGTGTTGGTTGGTTTCATTTTCGATAGTTATCAGTACCTAGAAACGCTAGACCGACTCTGCCGCTGCCGAACTATGTGGCGTACCATGCTGGCGTCCTACTGTCTGCGTTGTCACAGTAAATCCTGCAAATCTTGTCGAACACGCTCCAACTGAGTGCCATTAAAGCAATGATACCTGCCAATGGCTGACCGACCTCTCCAATCTTACGGCACAATAAAAAAAAAACTAACTGCCGCGCAATCAGCTCTAACCACGGTCCTACAACTCGGAAAAGGTTAAATAAAGTGCTGCAGTGTTCGTGTTATTATTTTCTTCAGTTGGGCGCTTGTTTTTTTCCTGGGTTCTGGTTGACTATTCCACAGCCTTTTTTTGTCATGCGTTAAACATAAATGGCGATCTTCTTTTTTTTTCTTTGGTAGGGCGGGGGGGGGGGGGGGGTTGCGGAGAGGATTCAATATCCTGCGTATAACAAGTGTGCAAGTTGTAAAAAGTGGCTAATGAAAGTTCGCTACATGGAGTTCGCTCTTTCATAAATCTTTTTTTGCACATAATTGTCACCGAGTGATTAATATAAAACGCGTTTTTTTTTCAGAAAGTTAGGTTCACGGTTTCACTATTTTTGAGGACTCAGGACTTGAGTTAGAATTACGAGACTGCGCCAAAATATCAGCTCGTCTGTAATCCCACACATCGATTGGAAGATATTGAAGAATGGTGAGCTTCATTAAAACATCGAATTAACGTTGAAGACTTGAGCAGTTGGTCTCATCATCCCTTTCGATAACACAATAAGTGTGCAACCGCCTAATAGGCCAGGCAATATATCAAAGTACATTTGTATTGCCACGTTCCTTTCCTCAAGTTTTGTTATCACCTTGATACACTACGTTCAGCGCAAACCGCGCCTGCAATGTTCGAAAAGCTTCGAGACTGTAGTAGATCATTTTGTTAAGATTACGCCCACTTCGTGAACATTTCAGATTATTCTGGAACCGCAAGCGATAACGCTAAAACATTCGATGGCAAGTGTATAAGTGCCGACACGCTTCACCACTTGTAATTTTATCGACGGCCGACGCTCTGTTCGCTGCTATCAGTGCAAGATTTTCCGTTTACCGGGCACAGGTTCTCCCAAATAAACAGTTTATTATTATACCTGCAATCTGCTTCATACGTCCACCTCACGACTCTGTGACAATATATAAGAGCAAGAACTATTGGTATTGGCGAACATTGCACTACGAAGGCAATTTTTTTCATTACAGATTATCACCTTAGATAATTAAGAACTGCTGATACCTTCGAGAAAGACGACAAATCTTTCCGAAGCTTCCTCTAGTTGCTCAAGTTGAAGATGGAAAAGGCGAGACAACTTTCGTTCAATGAATAATGGCTAAGCAAGCCGCAGTCGAATTAAGTCTACCACGATAATTCCTGGTGGTAGTGCGTATTCCATATATTCCTGCCAAACACTATCTCATTACGCGTCGAAAAACTACCGCATGTCTGACGATGAAAATGAAAATGAAAAATAAAGAGGGGCCGTGCGCATTAAGCATGTAAAATCGCTTCGCGTTTGTCTAACAGCACACTCTTCAGCATTTCCGCCTGAAACGAACAAAGCTCAAGGAACCTCTTAATTAGCGGGAGAATAAAGATGCCCGTACCACAAGCTTACACAGTGCCGTGGGTCTTCCGAGAAACTTTCCGAGTTTTAAGGACTCGCTTGCCCAAGAGAAATGTGTTGCGAAATGTGAAGGTGGAAAATAAAAAAAAATTAGGTAGCTATAGAGGCGAAAACGAAAGTACCCAGGCCTGCTTACTCAAGTCCTTGGGGAATATTCCTATCGCCAATTCACCCACAAAAAGGCCTTGCAAAGTACGTACGCGGAATAATAAACCATTTATATGGTTATGAAAGCCAAAGTTGACGATAAAAAGAAAACTCCAGATATCTTGCTTCAAATTATCTTTTCGTGAACGAGACATTACCGACATTGCATATTCAGATAAGCAAACCACAAGATTTATCGTCAGCGTGGATCCTCGACAGCCCCCTCAGTTACCTGCTTTTTCTCTTGCGTAGTAAAAGACGTACTAGAGCAATAACTCCAGAACAACTTTAACCAGAACTTAATTTAAAGACGCCTTTCTCTCCCCGAACTTGTTTTGAATTTCGTACACCATTTTCTCTGCGGACATCCGGAAGAAAGCACAGAACAGTTTTATCTGAGCCAATGTAAGAAGCTGCTTAACGCTACCTACTTTAACGAAAATGACGCGCTGTTCTTTACGGTCTCTTCAAAATACAAGATTATTTTGGATAACAAGTCGATGCGTTCGCCTCAATGAATTTCTAATTACATTCTCTGAGGAATAGTCTTGGCATATCACGAATTGCTCTTGGATGCCTGCTTCGCTGCTTTCTTAAATCTGTGTGAACTCTTTCTTGACATAAGGCCTTGCTAATTGTTTAGTTTCGGCGGGGGAGATTGACAGGATAATACGTGTTCACTCGACATGCTTATAGCTTTCCTACTCAAAGTGTGTTTTCTGACGCTGCTTGACAAGCTTCCGGAAATTAGCGCACATTGTACGGGTCTCAAGAAGATTTCAGATGTTATGTTTGACAGTCGGCTGAAATTAGCATTGCTAAGCACGTGAACAGACACAACCTGGAACGTCATATGATTATTCTGCAATTGAAGATCCCCGCTGCTCAGAGAGAGTAAATAGGGTATCTCTAGTAAAGACAAGAAAGTTAGTTAATTTTTATTTTTTTCCTTCCGGTACGTTGGTGACAAATCTTCAGACACAACCCATTAATAAGCAGGATACGTACGTCAGTTAAGAGAACAGCGCTGTATAAAGTGCCACTGGGTAATAGCATTCCCTCAAAACTTTTCTTGTTTTCTATATCTTGTTTTATCTATAACTCAATAACTTTCCGCCTGCGTTTCGGATCGCAGATGCGATGAAGAATTTGGTTGATCCGGTTGTTCTTCCTCGGCGTTCTCTTTGTCATGTTGTGGCATTTTTATAAGAATAAATTTTTTACAAGATTTGACTCATATGGGGGGGTTTAACGTCCCAAAACCACCATACGATTACGAGAGATGCCGTAGTGGAGGGCTCCGGAAATTTCGACCACCTGAGGTTCTTTAACGTGCACCCAAATCTGGGTGCATGGGCCTACAACAATTCCGCCTCCATCGGAAATGCAGCCGCCGCTGCCGGGACTCGATCCCGCGACTTGCGGGTCAGCAGCCGAATACTTTAGCCACTATACCACCGCAGCGGAGCTAGTTTACAAGACGGCACTATGAAGAAATAAGCAAAGAAAACTGAATGAGCCCCACCGCGGTTGTCTAGTGGCTAAGACTGTCAGACAAAAGTCTTTTCACAGAAATTTCACGAAAAGCGAAAGCGATTCAGTAAAGGCAGCAGTCTCATCGGCTCGTTGAGGTGGCAACGGAGGGCCAAGAACCTGAAGACTCGCGGGTGATAGCAGGTGGGGATCAGCGCTGTGGTCATTCTCCCCGAATTTAGAGGCTCGAATTTCTTGAGTGCTTGTACCAAAGAGAAAGAAAGAACAAAAAATGGGATGCTTTGGCAGAAAGGGCTATAAGGAGCGCCACAAATCTGAAGGTTAGGCGAAGGGCTGGACTTGAGCCGCCGAAATAGCACCTGGGTCACACTAAGGGTGTTTCCGAGGTGCTGAAGTGCCTCCAAAACGTGCACCTAGCTACACGTAAAAACAGCAAATAAACTGAACTCTCAAAGTCTGACTTTTTAAGACCCTCTAACAGGCTACTGTTCTTTTTGCCGAGACACTGCGCGAAGTGTGATGACGCAAATTGGTGAATCACAATCATTGCACTTTCAGGGTAGTTAAAGAGGCAACAGCCATGAAAGTCGTGGGAAGCGTTGTGTTCATAATAATATTGACTGGATCCCTACTACATATGCATACTAAAATCATCAATGACAATATATTGCACTTGTATTAAAAATTAACAAAAGCCATGAACGACGGCTGTGGAACTGTTTGATGAGGTTCCCTGGTTAAACATGCTGAAACGAATGTGCAACGCCGAATAATTGTTGTACAGCACTATGGAGTGTGACGCAAATTGATCTCTATTAAATTGGGCGAAAAACGTGATGAGGGTGACTACTCATACTTAATACTTGACCCCAAACTGTACTTCTAGTAGCTGGCCGGCATGCTGTGCTCAAAAGGCGTTGCTTCAATTCGGCACCTTCAAAGTGCGGCTATAAGGAGAATGTTGGAGAACAAAGTCTTTTAATTAGCGCTCCCTGAACCATACGTTGACCACGTAAAAAATAGCGTCGATTACAAAGGACGCCTGATCGCTCATCATTAGTGTAAAACTTCAGAGCCGCAGCACAAAAGGAAGCCCGTCTTACTCGTCCTACGTGAAAGTGCCCTACATCTTTTTTTTCTTGTTTTGTTGCAGCTAAGAAAACGTTTAATCAAGTGCAGCTGCTGGGAAGCGTCTTTCATGGGCGTTACAGAGAATATAATTTGTCTAGGAATCCACAGGGTAGGCTTCGTCCACCGGGTAGGCTTCGTCCACAGGAATGACATGGCTCTGTAAAAGTAACGATCCATTCTCTCCCGAAGTTCCGAGAAACAAAAGCGCCGACGTCTCAGGCACCTGCAGCTTCTGCCATGTCATAGCCACTCTTTTGTCTTGAAATTCGCTCCCATGGGGCACGTGCTATTATAAGACGCTCCAGCTATACCTCCTGTGAAGCCAATCAGGAGCAGACGCCTTGAAAAAGATGATGGCTTTTCTGAAGAATTAAAGATACGGTTTACTGACTTCCTTTGTCTTAAAAATGAACGAAGCGCAAACCACCGGACGACATTAACACGACAAAGAATGTACAAAAAGAAATGAAACGGAGCTCGAAAACTGTGAAACGTGATGAGGTTGTATAGCATGGTCACCCAGCGATTCCTCATCGTAGAGTTCTGACTGCTGTATTGACCAAGTCTTCGATGACGTCAATGTTTGATGTAAGCATGTAGGCTTTCCTCGAACTCAAGTAGAATTACGCTAGTGAGATTCGTGAACTCGGTGTGATATGCGCTTTACTGACTGCCTGCCGGCAGTTGAAATAAGTGTCGTGTGCAGCGAGTTTCGTCAGGTTGTTTTCCCATCGAAGTTGTAACGACGATTGCGCAGGAGTAGCGGAAGAAGGGCCAGGACGAGGACCATTGGTACTTTTGATGAGGTGGTGGAGTCATCCCTTGCGTGGCACTGGAGTTGGATGCATGTTTCCGAGGTGCTCCAGTAATTTTGTGCTACTGCCATTGCCTCCTCATTGGTTATTTGTGCGCGTGTAACATTTCCATACTCACGTCTTTTGGCATTGTCTAAGGTGCTTTGTTAAATGCAAAGAATTTCTTAGTGAACTTCGGCGACTTTGAGTGAATCTATCTATCTATCTATCTATCTATCTATCTATGCATCTATCTATCTATCTATCTATCTATCTATCTGTCTATCTATCTATCTATCTATCTATCTATCTATCTATCTATCTATCTATCTATCTAGCTAGCTAGCTAGCTAGCCGCTTACGTTTGGGTGCTCACGTAGTCACCCCCTTGACTTTTCATGAACCACAATTTGCATGGGAGGGTAGGATGGTTTGACAAAGCTGACGCACTGGGGCTCTATGCAGGATGAGCCGAGTTTCGCCCAAGTTTGCGAAAGTCAGAATCTTCCCGAGCTCTGTCGACACCCCCTAATAAACGAGCCAATGGTACGAAAAAGTCAAATCCACCCCTCAGCGCGCTGCGTTTAATTGATTACGATTAAACCAGTCACCGTGTCAAGGGCGGTCGGCTAATTTGGGTGGTATTTTCAAACCAGAGGCACCTTTTATTTCTTCGTCGTTCCACTCAGTGCAGAAGTGCACCCATGCGATAAATGTGTCAGAAACGTTTCGTGATGATATTTTTAGAGGCAAGGAGTGTTTAAGTTTATTTTGAAGCTTTTAATGCATGCACTAAGTCTGATTTAGAATAATCAGCACGGTGGCCTCTGATATGAGCACCATCCGAGCGTCTTACAGCATCGCGACCGCAGCTAAATTCAAGGCCACGTGTTATCATCATCATGGTCAGCCCGTACATTCTAGCGCGCTGCTCCACCGGTGCTCGTCGTCTTTGTCGTGATAGCCCACTAGAACCCGGTTATTTGATTGATTGATTGAGTGATTGATTGATTGATTGATTGATTGATTGATTGATTGATTGATTGATTGATTGATTGATTGATTGATTGATTGATTGATTGATTTATATGCGAGGTTTAACGTCCCAAAACCACCATATGATTACGAGAGACGCCGTAATGGAGGGCTCCGGAAATTTCGACCACCTGGGGTTATTTAACGTGCACCCAAATCTGAGCACACAGGCCCACATTTCCGCCTCCATCAGAAATGCTGGCGCCGCAGCCGGGATTTGATCCCGCGACCTGCGGGTCAGCAGCCGAGTACCTTAGCCACTAGAACACCGCGGCGGGGCCCGCTAGCACCCGAGCACATGCAGCCGGCTATATACCCATAGGGGCCAAGTCCCTAAAGCCGTGAGTCTGTCCCTCCTAACTCATGGTACGTGACCACCTAGTTCAATAACTGACTCGGCAGGTGTGGACGGACGGATGGAAGTTATGGACAGACAGACAGACAGACAGACAGACAGACAGACAGACAGACAGACAGACAGACAGACAGACAGACAGACAGACAGACAGACAGACAGACAGACAGACAGACAGACAGACAGACGGATGAATGGACGGATGGATGGACGATTCATGGTTTACCAATAAAAGCCTGCGAAGCTTCTCCCCACTCATCATAATTTCACTCAGTGGATATGCTGTGATTTTTTTGGCTGGATGGTATATTTGGCTAGTTAGGACAGGACATGCTAAGACCGAGCTAACTACACCAAGTCATGGTAAGGCTAAAGAAATTAAGTCACATCTTAAGAAGACAGTGCTTATGAAGCCATGTGAAGCTAGAACCGGGCTAACTAAAGCATGCTAGTTGATGAGCTAAGTAGTTTATGCTAGTTAACGGGACGTTAGTATGTTAAGTTAAACGGTGCTAATTATCCCTCACTAATATGATGACAATTATATCCTTCTAATCAAGATTACGTTTAATAGTCTCATACTGATCATGAACTTGCTGATTGCGCCCGAGATTATTGTTTTTTAATTGAAGCCTTATTATTGAAGACAAGACAGCTCAGTGTAATGGTCGTTAGGCTTCAGCCGATTCGCACAATAAAACTACGACAGAGCTCATGTTGTCCACCTCGAAGCCGACCACGCATATTGGTAGGCGACTAACTTAAAGAAGTTGCAAGTATCTAGATTGTCACAAGCTCCTCTATTGCTCCAGCCTTGCACAAGTAGTGTAAGCTCACCAAGAGAGAGAGAGAGAGAGAGAAAGGCAAAATATTAGTAAGGTAGGGAGGTTAACTAGACTAAGCCCAGTTTGCTACCCTACACGGGCGAGAGGTGAAGGAGGGAGAAAAGGAGAAAGAGAGAGGAGAAGGAGACACACATTACACATAACAGGCACACCGCGCACACAGTCCAGGTTTCATAGGTGGTGGCACAGGGACGTTGCCCTCACGAATTGTAGAAGGGCTCGTGGGGCTTTCTGGGCTGAAGTGCATGAAGCCCACGCTCCCAAGATCTTCTCCAGAGTAAAGGGTCGATCATCGAGCCTCCTTAAGGCATACTGGAGAGTCCGGCTGCCGCGTAGCGTTAAGCGCATCAAACGCTTGACCGTCACACTGGCCCCATCACAGTCACGAGTTGAACTCGGGCCTTTTCAGAATCAACGAGTTTGTATCCAAGTTCACGCGTCAATCAGTTTGATTGGCAGATGCCCGCGGTAAAGATTGGGTACGTCCACCACGTTTGCTCTTGCCGAGGAGCAGTGCTTACGTCAAGCGGCACGATTAATCTATCAGCTTTATCGCGAAGACTATGCACAGACGCATGCAGAAGTAGAAGTGATATCAGACAGAACATACAGACAGAGAGAACAGACAGACAGACAGACAGACAGACAGACAGACAGACAGACAGACAGACAGAACAGATAGACAGACAGAACAGACAGAACAGACAGACAGACAGACAGACAGAACAGACAGAACAGACAGAACAGACAGAACAGACAGAACAGACAGACGTGGCCGCGATGTCTCGCATTCAATTTCGCCATGCTCGCGACGTATCTAATCACAGCCACGTTGACGTTATGATGCGAGCGCCGCTGGGGACCACCCTGCCCTTATATTTATCTGCAATATTTTATAGAGGTGAAACGAGCAGCACAAGAATACTGTGTGTGAACCCTTGCTACCTTCGAGGGTGGAATTTCCAACGCTGCAAGTGGAACAAAAGAACCGGTCCGAAAGAGGAAAAACACCCACGAACTATATAGTGACGAACCAGCCTGTTGGAGGTCTATGTTGAGTTGGCAAAAAAAATAGCGTGACAATCACTCTGACGTCGGTGCACTGTTGAAATGTTGACTGAGTGGCAGCGCTGACGTGATCTCACGCGCTGTTTTTTTTTTTTTTTTGATAACTGCCGCGGAAGTCCCACATTCGTTTCCAACGCCACACGTGTTCCTGTAGCCATTTTTATTACGGCTGCTACCCCGCGCTCCACACTGTCTTCATGCCATGGCCACCACGAGCGAGCTCGGAGGAAACTCGTCTCCCTGAGAAGCCCGGGGCATCCTGCATGGCACCCCTGATCAAGACATGAATAATGTCACAATCCCGTCGCGTACATCATTAAACGTTCTCCGCCAGACAGTGGCGCAAACCCATGGGCAGGTATGTGCCACTGGTATGCGGGTATGTGCCACAGGTGATTGACACTTAGTACCTGCCCACACACGACGAGAACACAAATAGGCAATTTTAACGCGTGAGCGTTAAAGGGCCACTCACCAAGCCCCATACCAAATTTTAGTTACACAGTGAAAGTTGTTGGGTGTCCGATGAGGAACATTTTGCCACAAAATTTTTTTAATCGGTTCAACACGAGCGGAAGGGTTTTTTTTTTTTTTTAAGCGGCGCGAAACGAGAATGAGAGGAGGCGAGCTCGAAACCTTAGCCGCTCCTCCACGTAGCCTTCGCAAGCCAAATCTCTTCTCCACCCTCTCTGGCATCCGACCAAGAGGTGACGTGCGCATGACGTGCCCAAACAAGTACAACCCCCGAGCACGCGAGCGGCGTTGCTTTGTTGACCAGCGTTATCTTGTGGTCTTCTGCCTGTTTCTGCGGAATTGTGTGGAAATGCTGGCTTAGACGCGGTAGAATAGGTGAGCACAATGAGTGCGTGAAAGCGTAGGAGCGTTCCACGGTGGTCGTCTGCTCCATGCGCTGACCGCGGGGACAGGAACGCATCCGAAACGCCGACACATTGGCCCCCATCTCGTTGCGATTCGCTGGAGAAAAATGGAAAAAAGACGGTCACATTCCCTTATTGCGTCTCAATATTTATCTAGAGTTTTATTGATTTTTTCAAGCAAAAAAATACATAAACTACGCATGCTGTGTTGAATAATTTTCGCCATATCACGTGCCACAGTCTGCAACGTCAGAGCAGAGTCGTCTACGTAGAGGACCAACGTCACTGCATTGCCATGTACGTAGGGCTATTCATACGCGCACGTCATGCCCTCATTCTCTAGGCGCGCGCCGGCAGAGGGGAGGGGGAGCAGCTTTCATCTTGAATTATGACCCATTTCCGTGGCGCGTAGCGTTGCTAATTTTGGCAGACGTGATCATGAACGCCTCGTCTACGCTTTGCACTTGTCAGCTGAAAATTGTCAAACATGGTGAGTGGCCCTTTAAGAAATACCCGACATCAGCAGTGTCGACTCGACGAATGCAAATAATAAATGTCAGTGTCCCAGCTGCAATCGAACGCCAGCATTCTGCGTGGCAATGAAGCATTTTACCACAAAGCCACGCCAGGTCTCGAAACTACTTTTCAAGTAGACGCTAATCTTCGTGAAATGTCAATAGGCACCCGGCAATGCAGTTTACGAGATCTGATGGTAGCGCCAGTACACACAGCCTAGCTGGTAGGCGCAGCAAAACCGAGTCTTCCAATGCATAGCCTAACGAGTAGACGCAACAAAACCGAACTTTCACGTGCATATCATTTTCTTTTTTAGTTGTGAGCAAGCGGTCACGGCTGATTATGTAAGCACCCAGGAAGCGTTCTTTGCAAACGTGCCAAAAAGGGCATTGACACTTCAGCATGTCACTGTGTTCAGCGAGCGCTCCATTTTCTTGATATCCCTGGTGGTCGGTACCAACAATGCTGAGGCGACCTAAAGAGCTTCGTTGCGCCCTCTGGTTCACTGCCGGGTGCCTATAGCGGGTGCAGTGCTGCCTACCCATTTTTATAAGCATTACATACGTACTTCTTTCATACAGCCGTCACGTCATGTTAACGTCAATTGTGGTTAGTTTGCATGCGCTGAAGTTGATTTATGTAGAGGTGTCCAGGGCCAGCCCCTTCGCGAGCATCAATGCTTTATATTAGCTTCTTGCGTTGTAATACGCAAGTTCCAGTTGGCATCGTTGTGCGGCTGCAAACAACTGGTTATATAAACACCTGCAACTTTTCGACATATGTCTGTGCATGCAAAATTTGTACGTATATTTAGCGTCATGCCATGACGTGTCGCTCAATAAAAAATTGCAACACATTCACCTTTCATCCGCATGTTTCGCGTAACGTCGATTCCCAGGTACATGGGATCCGCCGAGGTTTTTAAATACAAAGCATTTCTAAGCGAACTGCAGTGACTTTGAGCGTATCTATCTATCTATCTATCTATCTATCTATCTATCTATCTATCTATCCGCCTACAGCTTTACGCTCTCCTCGCCATTTGGATAATGGTATCAATACTAAACTTGGTATGGCATAACATGAGTGTACGGCGATCATAACTGACTAGTAATAACATAAAAATCATGCAATGTATGTCATAATTGTCATGATTTACATGTCATGAGCTTGCTGCTCTTGGGGTGGTTCTATTTAGATGATATGTTGCAAAACTTGTATGGTATGACATGGCTGCATGGCAAACACAAGTGACAGACCCTAACATGAAAATCACGACATGCGTGTCATGTAACAACATGACTACATGCCACACTCATGATGTGCTTGCGGCCGTTTCGCTAACCTTGCATATACCGAATTTGGTTTTGCGGGACGTGAATGGATGACGAAGGTATGTAACTGGTGCAAACATGATTCTCATGAGATGCGTGTCATGTAAAAAGATGACTACATGCTACACTCATGATGTGCTAACGGCCGTTTCGCTATAGCTTCACATGTACCAATTCGGTATTACGTGACGCGAACAGACGACATAGGTAAATGACACGTCCAAACATGACTATCATGACAAGCGTGTCATGTAACAACATTACTGCGTCCCACACTCATGATGCGATCGCGGCTGTTTCGCTACCTTCACATATGCCAAAATTTGGTATTACGTCACGTGAATGGATGACGAAAGTATGGGACTGGTGCAAACATGACAGACAGACAAAGAACTTTATTCAGGTCCTGAGGAACTGCGTTGTAACGGCCCCGTTTAGGGGGAATCCGTAGCAGTCGCGGGCCGCTCCCACGTAGGGACCGGAAGACCGTGGCCCTCCGCCCTCTCGCAGGCCCTCTGGACAGCCCGAAGTTGAACCAAGAGGTCGCCGCTGTTAAGGGCTTCCTCCCAGTCCTCTTCTTTGTTGAACTCGGCGTCACGTAACGCAGGACATTGCCAGAGCATATGAGATAATGAGCAATACGCCTCACCGCAGTCCGGACAATGCGGCTCGATGTTGGGCGAAAAATGGCTGAACCTGCCACGCGAAGGGAAAGACCCCGTTTGGAGCATCCTGTAGGCCGATGATTGCGGTCGCGTAAGTTTAGGATGAGGAAGTGGAAAAGTCCTCCGAGATAGATGATAATGAGTCATGATCTCGTGGAAAGTGAGTAGCGAGTCCCTGTATCTTCCGGCGTCCCCGCCTGCGAATCCGCCGGGACCGCCGCGGTGAGCGATACCTCGCGCACGGTCATGGGCAAACTCATTGGCGTTGGGGACATCAGGATGTACGTTGGCCCCCATGTGGGCCGGGAACCATGTTATGGTGTGAAACCCGGCAGCCCCCTCACAGCCGAGGATGGCCGCTGCCTCACGCGAGATCGAGCCCGAGGCGAAAGCCCTAGCTGCGGAACGCGAATCTGTATAGACATTAGGACGCGATGGGTCCTTCATTGCTATGGCGATGGCGATTTGCTCAGCCACCATTGCCGAAACCTTTCTAACCGAGGCAGAGCATAGGAGTGTGCCACTATGATCGACCGAGACCACTGCGAAGCGATCCGAACGCCCGTACTGGGCTGCATCGACAAAGGTCGCGAGATGCGGTCTGTTTGCAACTGATTTTAATAAGGAACGGGCCCGAGCTGTGCGGCGCCCTACATTGTATTGTGGGTGGACATTTCTTGGAAGTGGAGCTACCGAAAACGTGCCTCTGATCGAGGGTGGTAGTGTTACATTACGCTGGTTAGTGGCCGTAGGACCGCAGCCTATGGATTCCAGGATGCGCCTACCAGCCCTCGAGGACGATAGTCGCACGACCTGAGCCATCTGCTGGGCCTCGATCACCTCCGAGAGGGAGTTATGCATGCCCAATTGTAGGAGCTTCTCGGTGCTAGTGTGGATAGGCAAGCCTAGAACTCGCTTTATGCTTTTGCGCATTAGTGTATCAATTCTTGCCTCTTCTCTTTTGGACCAGCGCAACGCCGAAGCGACATAATTAATGTGGCTCATGAGAAATGCATGATAGAGCCGAAGGAGATTGCTCTCGCTCAGCCCACCCCTGCGGTTGAGACCCTGAGTATGAGCCTAAGCATGTTCTCCGTCTTGGAGGTGATGCGGGCTATAGTTCGTGAGTTGCCCCCCTTGGACTCTAGCAGGAGTCCGAGGACCCTGATGGAGTCCACCCTGGGTAGTTTCTGCCCATCCCGTGTGTATAAAGCTATGGGAATCTGTTCTAAAGGAGTGAGGTTCCTCAGTCCTTGTCGGGTGGGTCTGTATAGTAGTAACTCAGACTTTGCCGATGACAGGCTCAGGCCCGAACCGACTAGAAAGTTCTCCGTGATGTCTAATGCCTCTTGGAGCGCCTGCTCTACCCCGGCGTCGGACCCTCCCATGCACCACACGGTGATATCGTCCGCGTAGAGAGCATGGTTAACCCCGCGCACCGTAGCGAGTCGCTCCGAGAGGCCCTTCATGGCAATATTGAAGAGTAGAGGAGAGATAACTGCCCCCCGTGGGGTGCCTCTCGCTCCCAAGGTAAATTCCGTGGACTGGATTTGACCGATCCTAATGGTAGCCCTGCGATCCCTGAGAAAAGACCTAACGTATGCGTGGAACCGTTGCCCTAGACCCATAACCAAAATTGCCTCTAGCACAAACTTGTGCGAGATATTATCAAAAGCTTTGGCTAGGTCTAGAGCTAGTATGCCTCTAGTATCCCTGGTGTTGTTGTCAATGATTTGTCTTTTAATAAGGAGCATCACGTCCTGTGTGGATAGTGCAGATCTGAATCCTACCATATTGTGTGGAAATAGCTCTCTGCTTTCTATGTACTCGGATACCCGATGGTGAATCGCATGTTCGGCCACCTTGCCTACGCAGGACGTAAGCGAGATGGGTCGCATGTTCTCCAAAGCCAGAGGCTTGCCTGGCTTTGGGATAAGCGCTACCGAAGCTGTCTTCCAGGATTCGGGGACGTGCCCCGTCTCCCAGATCCTGTTGACTTCCTCGGTAAGCTTCTCGATGGATTTGCCGTCCAAGTTACGTAAGAGCTTATTTGAGATTCCATCCGGGCCCGGTGCAGAGCGTCCGTTGAGCTCGTGGAGGACCTTACAGATTTCTGGTTCAGTGAAAGGTGCGTCCAGCTCCGCCACCATTCCACCCCTGTAATGCGGATAGTCCGCATCGCCGGAAGGGCCCAGCGGAAGATAGCTGTCCGCTAACCTCTTCAGGAGGGCGTTTTCGGACACTCCCTTCGCTTTTTGGTTGTGAACGATTCTGTCAATAGCCAATCGCTGATTTCCCTTCGACTGTGACTCATCAAGTAATTGTTTGAGGAGGTTCCATTTGGCCCCCACTCTCATCTGTCCGTCAACCGAAGAACATACTTCATTCCACTGCTGTTTGGAGAGTTCCATAGAGTAGGCTTCGATCTCGCGATTGAGTTGCGCAATTTTCTTTCGAAGTCGGCGATTGAGCCTTTGCGTCCTCCACCGGGACAGGATGGAATTCTTAGCCTCTAAGAGATGCGCGAGGCGTGCATCCATCCGATCAACCCTCAGGTTCGTTTTGACAACCCTGGTCGCAGCATTAGCATCCTCTTTGAGCCTTGCAAAGAGGCTGTCTAAGCTGTCGTATTCATCCTGGTCCTCCTTCCGCAATTTACGAAAGGCATCCCAGTCCGTTACTTTAAATTCCCTGGGTGGAGCTGCATTGACTGCTAGGGTAATAGCCACTATGAAGTGGTCGCTACCTAGATTCTCTTGCAAATTTTGCCACCTTGTTCCGGCGACGTTCTTGACGAACGCCAAGTCTGGAGTTGTGTCTCGGACCACCGATGTGCCAATTCTTGTCGGGTATTGCGGGTTCGTAATCAATTCAAGAGAACAGCTAGATACGGCCTTTAGGAGGTTGTTGCCTTTGGGGGACTGCCTGGCGTATCCCCAAGCGTCGTGCGGAGCATTAAAGTCTCCTGCTACCACGATGGGGGCCCCCCTGGCCAGAGCCACCGCTTTTGCCATGATCGAAGCGAACCCCTGCCGCTTGTCCGACGGCGAGCTGTACACATTCAGGAGGAATACGCTGTTCTTGAGCCAGCTGTTGGGGATTATTTCGAGGATAATGACCTCAGCCTTGCTGTTGCCAAGCTGTAGTTTGTGTTCTTGAAAGGAGCACTTTTTTGCGACCAAGGTTGCGAAACCGCGCTTTCCTTGCTCGCGCACCGAGACGACTCGATAGCCCGAGAAAGTTAGCGCATCACCGAGAGTTTCCTGTAACATAATTACGTGCGGTTTGACCGCCTGAGAAGCAATAAAGTGCAGCAGTGGAGCCCTGCGCCTTATGAAACTTGCACAGTTCCACTGACACACGACCAGATCATTAGTGTTGCCCGCCATAATTACTGTCCTGAGACAGCCAATCTCCTGTCGGGTTGACTGTTACCTATCTATCTATCTATCCATCCATCCACCTAGGTCTGGGTGCTCTCATGATCACCCTCTCAGTTTAAGGTACACCAAAATTAGTACAGAAGGTAAGATGATTTCAGAAGGTAAGACGACGCGCTGGTCATCACCTGAGTAATGTCACAATCTCGTCGTGTACGTCGTCAAATATTTTACAAAAAAAAAAACGCCAGGCCTGCGCAGAAGGCGCAACACAGTCACAGCGAAAGCACGAAGAGCGGCCTTCCAGTCTTTTCTAAACACTCTTAGGGTAAATGCTAGAAGCAGACTTGCTGTGTACCCTCTGCGCCAAATATATTCATAATTTCTGCGTAGTAGGCCGGCATTCATCACGATATCTTTCGTTAATCTTCGGAGAAGCGTGGTATCCGCTAAACACTTGTAAGGAATTTTGTGTTGCATTCAGCGGCTGGTGATGATTAAGAATTACGCCTGAAGTGGGTATGTGCCACAGTTAATAGGCGAGGAAGAACGAGCTTTTGTAGTAATCTATATTCACACATGGCTGGTCTGATAATTTCTCCCCTATGCAGCTTTTGTACATATCTGGAATCAATAGACCATTATTTTTTGTCATGTCACCGTAACAGTCTATTAAGAAAACGTCTCCTTGTCATTGCATTTGCCAGCCTTGGGCTGCTCTTTGTGATTGAAGCTATACTCTCCTTTGGGTGCTTCTGTTCTGGGCTACAGCCACAGGAATGTCTTTGTGGCCGTTTGCAGTTATCTTCATGAAACAAAACGAATGCGCCTCTAAATTCCAATTTGTATATTTGTTATTATAATATTATTAAGGAAATTCTAAACATCAATTTTAAACGTGTTCGAAATCACTGCAATTTTGATTCAAGATATATATTATTCTGTCTGGTCAAAATGGCAAAAAAATGTATTGCACTCTTTCTGTGTTTACGTGGGCTTTATCCTCCTTCTGTTAGGATTAGATATCATTCGAAAGGCCTTAAATTTCATATCCTCACTTTTTTGCCAATCCCCCTGAGTGGGCAAGAGCCATAGTGGAGGCATCATCATCATTATGTCGGAGCATTGAACGACCCACTTGTTACACGATTTGCATTGTGTGACACCTGGTTGTTTCTTTGCAGTTCTAAAACGGTTTATTACTCATAATAACGCGATTCCTTTCCCGGAATCAAGCCTGCCTAAGGCAAGTTTGCAAACGAATCACAAGAACTGGCGTCGCTCAGCGGTATAATACTGGGCTGACACGCAGTGGACCCGGGTTTGAATCTCTCTATGTCGCCACATGCCTTTGGTGTTTGCAGTGCTGAGCAGTGTTGAGGGCTACTATTCTCGTGAGCCCCTGCGCAAACACCACCGCTTCTGGTGTTGCTAATAACCATGTTGCTATTGGTATCGTAGTGCAACTGCAAACAATGGCTAATATAGAACATGTGCTGCTGCCTAACGTATGTGTTTGCACGCATTTTTACATATATTGAGCGCCACTTCATAATGTCTTGCTCAAAAAGATTAACACACATTCCACTTGCATCCGCATGTTTTGCATAACACCGATTCCCAAGGTTCATGAGATTTTAGGTTAATTATTGCAACTACTTCTTGGTTGTTTTGGGTCATTATTTCAAACATAGTTCCGTTACTTTAACTTGGTTTAGCGCATTTGCAGCTTTGTTTTAGACCTGTATCAACCACATTATTTTGAGCATGACCACACTAGGTGGGCTGGACGGCAAGCAGGGCCCCTACCTTCTAAGATTTAGTAAACAGGTCGCACTATGTCGCACAAGGCTGGGTCACGTGTGTGTCTTTTTGAGTGGGTGACTATTTTTATGTCATGTAGTCATTATGATAATCACATGTTTTGACGCCCAATGACAATTCACGCTTGTGCCACGCGATAATAATGCGATATTACATGTTCTATTGTGAAGCATATATGCCAGACGCGTGTGTTTGTTTAGCATGAAAGTAACTTCCCTGCATTTCCAAACAGGAAGTTATATTCACCACATTTGCAAGCAGACATGTGGCTGTGTGGCTGAACACCCGCCTGCCACGCGAATCGCCCTAGTTCAGCCCTCACTTAGACCAAAATGTTTTATTTGATTTGCATATTTCTCAATTTCGTGGTCTCGCACAACATGATTTTTCTCTCATAACCAGCGACACCGAAGCCGACACCAGGATTTCTGCGAAAAGAGCTTTTTAACGTTATCGCTTTAACTCTTTCATCCACAGAACTTCAGTTTTGCTGGAAAAAGGTTTACTGAAAAAATGGTGAAATATTATGCAGAAAATGTTTTTCTCCATAAGAAACAAAAAAATGAAATTTTTAGTTCGAAAATTATGACGTGATCATCTGGGGTGACCAACAGGCAGCAACTTTCTACTGGTCACTTTCAGTGAGAGTAGAGCTCTTCAATTCTATAGTCCTTAGCATTACTCACTCATACAGCATGCTTTCCTGCACTGTGAACAAAGCAGGAACAGCTCATACTTATACAGCAATAAAAATATTCCGAGCCCACTATCTAACGCGCCTTAAGGACGATGGCGGCAAAAAGAAAGCCAACGTAACATGTCTCATTAAAGTCAGAACGAACTAGCGTCATCTTTGTCAGACTGCCTAATGCTTCAAAATAGTGTTTCAACAGAAAAAAAATCAAGAAAAGGTGGTTACCCGTGTGACCACCGTGCTGGAAAAGGTTAAAATAAAAGTCCCAGTAAGAAATTGGTGCCATCATTGAACTGTACATGTTTGCCTGCTTGCCCTTCTTCTAGTCTTTCCAACCGCTCACGGTCGCGTAGCACTTAATTACTTCTAATCTCAAGCGAGTGCCCTAACGAGACTTCCAAGGCTCTTAGAATGTTCGATTACCTAAGTCTTCTCGGTCTTTGCCACACCGTGGTCATCGCTATTTTATACGAATTCCTTGTTCCTTTTCTACTGTGTATGTTTTTCGTATGCGTCTGATTCCAGTACGGTTCTAATAAAACAATTACTGAAAGTAAAAAATAAGTAAAGAAAAAACAATAATATTGTTCAGAGAGTATACACAACCGAACAGAAAACTTGGGGAAAAAATACGAGCAAGAGCAAGCCGAAGCTGCTAATCACTCGCAAGGACCTGCAGTGTGGTGGCTTCCATCTTTTAATCTGTGGTAGCTCACGTGGAAAAGAAAAGACTTAAATTGGCTCAAATGTAAAAAAAATTATAACCACATTACTTGGTGGTTTCTGTGAAAGCTGGCCAGAGCGTGCCATCTGTCCAAGAGAGGGGGTACCAATAAAGTACAGTTACTCACAGGCACCTACGCAAACCGCATATATGTTGAATGCGCCATTTGTTTTATTTTGTGATGAAAATGCCGCTGGCAAAGTGTCCTAAAGTTCCCTGATATGAAAAGAAGTATAACTTCAGACACCTCACTACTTAGTTTTAGGTTGTTCAAGCATACTGAGAAAAAAAGTATACCGAGAAATTATTTATTATTATTATTCGATTTGCATACACAGATACACAAGGACACAGAGGAAAGATGGAGAGAGCAAGCTGGCAACAGCCACCTGGAGGCGCACAGTGCCTGTTCACTCTTTCGAGAGGAGGGAAGAAACAGAGGAAACAAAGAGTATATGAGAAAAAGAGGAACGAAGATGAGGAAGGAAAGAAACTGACGACTTCGACGAGTATGAGTAAAAAATAAATAAATAATAAAAAAACGTCTGTAAACGGATGTCCAGGTCTGTTTCGTTCACAAATGTAAGGAGAGCTCGGTGGGCCTGGTCGCGTCGGTAAGACGACTACCTGAGAAAAAAGTATAGTTTTCGCCTTCCGGTCATTCTTATTAAATTCATAAGGAACAATACGACCTTTGCTGCGTACATTCGCTGTAATGTAGTGTCATTATCATCATCATCAGCAGCAGCAGCAGCAGCAGCAGCAGCAGCAGCAGCCCGACTATGCCCACGGCAGGACAAAGGCTTCTCCCATGTTCCGCCACTCATTTCGGTCCTGTGCTTGCTGCCGCCACTTTACACCCGCGAACTTCCGAATCTGATCTGTCCACCTTACTTCCTGTCTCCCCCTCATCTGTTTGCCTTCTCTGGGAATCCAGTCAGTCAGTCAGTCAGTCAGTCAGTCAGTCAGTCAGTCAGTCAGTCAGTCAGTCAGTCAGTCAGTCAGTCAGTCAGTCAGTCAGTCAGTCAGTCAGTCAGTCAGTCAGTCAGTCAGTCAGTCAGTCAGTCAGTCAGTCAGTCAGTCAGTCAGTCAGTCAGTCAGTCAGTCAGTCAGTCAGTCAGTCAGTCAGTCAGTCAGTCAGTCAGTCAGTCAGTCAGTCAGTCAGTCAGTCAGTCAGTCAGTCAGTCAGTCAGTCAGTCAGTCAGTCAGTCAGTCAGTCAGTCAGTCAGTCAGTCAGTCAGTCAGTCAGTCAGTCAGTCAGTCAGTCAGTCAGTCAGTCAGTCAGTCAGTCAGTCAGTCAGTCAGTCAGTCAGTCAGTCAGTCAGTCAGTCAGTCAGTCAGTCAGTCAGTCAGTCAGTCAGTCAGTCAGTCAGTCAGTCAGTCAGTCAGTCAGTCAGTCAGTCAGTCAGTCAGTCAGTCAGTCAGTCAGTCAGTCAGTCAGTCAGTCAGTCAGTCAGTCAGTCAGTCAGTCAGTCAGTCAGTCAGTCAGTAAGCCAGCCAGCCAGTCAGTCAGTTAGCGACATTTAAAAGTACGTTCTAAAATATTTATTTATTTAATTGTTTATTTACTTTTCGTTAAAGGTATAAGGCACCACTTTCATCCATGCACAGACCACCATTCGTTAACCAGAGGAAAAATAACTTGCTCCGCGCGATGTTTAACAGATCCCGCAGGGCGTATTCACGAACACGGTCGAAGGGCGAGCGCGATCTTTGCGACATGCATGTATATTGAATACATAAGATTCCAATCCTGGGTGACTGACCGGAGAAGCCCAAGTCCCAGGGCACATAGCAAACGCTAGTCTCACTTTTGCTGTTTCTGCAGATTCCATTCGCGCAGCGTTAGCATTTGGCGCTCTTCGGGTGAATTCGCAGTGACCTGCGGGAGTCCAAGTTAATACGAAAAGGAATGTCTCCGACGTAAGGATTTATTTGCCGGATCCACACGTCATTCATCAGGCGTTCACAGTTTGCATATAGGTTGGGTACGGATGGGGCACGGCCGTTTGCCATGTTTCGCTATGCCTTGCCACGAGTAGGCGACTTCCTCATACTCTCTACCGGGACCGCAAGCCAGAAATTTAAATATATATAACCTCGCTTTGTAACCGAACGACAGTCCGTTGGAAAGAAGCGGCTTTCCTCGCCGCTCTTGCGTTAAATATGAAGCGAAGCTGACCAAGAATCAGCCAAAGTACTTAATAAACCTTTGGTCGAGAAAGCTAAGTTTCTTCGCAAACTCAATATCAGAGAAACACAAACAAGTGAATCACAGAGAAACTGTACAAGACGTACATGTGGACAAAAGAATGTGAACTCGGAAAGTTTCCACATTTCGCGTAAGAACGGAGGTGGTAGTGAGGACGTGCAAAACGTTGAGTTTTGGTCAGAAAAAATTGCATGTTTTTATTTTGCTACGCGGATATCCTTTTCGCTGTGAAGTTTCTTTCTTTGCGAAATACGCGTGAAGACTCGCGCCTACTCGTATATAATCTTAATTCTCTCGACTGTTGTCAGTGGAGATGACTTTTCGTGCAAGTGCTGCGCTTACCAAATTAATCCAAATTTCAGTACTTATACGGCATGCTGAAATCTTTCGTTACTATAGTAAAATTCCTAGCGAGTGTCCCTACGCGATCAAGACCTACTCGAGCAAAAACCGGTACCATTGTAATGGTAAGACAGAGAGATAGAATAAACGTTTATCTGAGCAAGCGCCTTCACCATATGTCGTGCCCGTTGAACACGTCTGCGCTGATTATTCGCGCCTGGGTTCGATATCCTAGCTTCCCACGGCTCTTTGGTTAGTGCAGTGGTAGAGCATAAAAAATAAACCATGAGATTTATGTGCCAAAATATAATATTGTTACGCATGCAACCGTGGACATTCCAAATTATATTTCATAACCTGTTATTTTTTTTCATGGTGCATCTACACAACTGGATTTATTCACTCATGATCCATATAAATGCGGCCTCTGTAGACAAAAAACCGAACACGCGTTATTGATGTTAGCAGCGTTACACGCTGGCCGAAACGCTACCACGGCTACTTAGAACAGCGGTGTCTCGTGAAACAGCGACACCCATTAGAAATCCCATTTTTTTACAACACCTTCAATAACAAAGACGAATATTTGCCGGAGTAGCTTTGAGTATATTGAATGACACAGTGTTAAAAAAGTCTTTGCATTGGGTAGCTGAACTGGCTGTGGAGTTCGAACATAACAAATGTCGAATACCTTCACTGCAGAGAACAGCGTGGAGCTAGAGATGCGTAGCCTTGTGGCAGCCGCAAAGGTCAGCACGCGTAAAATTATTTTCCGCCGTCCAATGTGGCTCATAATCTGCCACAGGTGATTCACAGTACATTCAAGACCAAAAACGGCGTTAAACATTTGAATCATAAAACGTTAAAAAGGCCGTGTTGTAGAAAATCCACTGTTGATGTCAGCGAGGGAGACATTTGCATGGAAGCAAAAAAAAATTAAAGTCTGGCTTCGAATTGAAATTGAACTCACGCATACTGTTCGACAATCAAGTATTCTACTACTGAGCCATGACAAACCTAAAACAGCTGTGAAAGAAGACCCTTTGTAGGCGTCATGTCGGGAAAGGTTCCATTGTGGTTGCCGTGTTGACTATTCAATAATATGAAGATGCCATCAGCATCAGATGTCTACTCTTACGACACGGCAACTCATATTCAAGCACAGCTCGAACCAGAAAAACTGTGTTGACGAGTGCTACGTATGAAATACACACCAACGCGCTGTACCACGCACTTCGTTTCCATAAAACGGACATCTCTATCTTACCTTGAAAGGGGACGTTACCTAGGGCCATAAGCTAGCCTTTAAACGTCTGTGTACACAACATGCCTGGTATTCCCACTTCAAGCACATAACCATTCGGTTAACAAAAACACCACCCATCGACCCACCCCGCAATAGCGTAGTCAAGCGCTCAATGACTGCTTCGCGTGTAACAGATTCCAAAACTGCCTGACACCTGCCTGAATTTTCGAACACAAATATGTCTGAGGATTGGTTAATAAATTGGTACTGTACAGCGAAGTAGGCTTTTCAGCTTTGATATTTTACAAAAAGTGACCGGTATTCCTTGAATAAAACTTATTTGATGTTCTTTTCTGCTGCCTTCTCCTGTTATCGAAAAATTGCACAGAGCACACCTCACATATTTGTTAGTATATAGTTGACATGGTACAGGGTGGTCAAAAGTTCCCAAGCTACTATGTATACCAAGTATTCCTATGGGAGCGTGGACTGAGAACGAAACATTTGACCCCCCCCCCCCGTATATGTCTATGTCTGAATGACTTGCGGGCTTGTGGTCACGATGTTCTAGCGAATAGTCAATTATACGGTTCACTGCATGTAACTTGCCAACTCTAATTAGTGATGAAATTTGAACAGATCATGCTCTCAGGTTTGTGCGCAGACTCTGTTCTCGTACTTGTCCTATATTCTGAATTCAGGAGTCTTCTCCTGTTAAAGAACCGCCATGCGTGGAGTAAGCTTTACAGGTCACAAAAGGCTCGAAAGTGCTTGGCTTCGTTCATATCGTTAACGTGGTAATACGTGTTGGCCGCCTTATTAGAGGGCTTATTCGAACGTGTAAATATTTTGTTAATAGTTAATGAGAACAATGGTACTACTCAATAAGTTTATACCAACAATGAAATTAAGAGATACCATATGCGCACCTTATTAAATACGAAGCATTTCTTAGCAAACCTCGGCGGCTATGCGCATATTTATTTATATATCTATCTATCTATCGATCGATCATCTATCTATCTATCTATCTATCTATCTATCTATCTATCTATCTATCTGTCTGTCTGTCTATCTATCTATCAATCGATCTATCTATGTATCTATCTATCTATCTAGCCGCCTACAACTTTTAGCTCTCCTGGCCGTTACAATAATAATATCGATGCCAAACTTGTTATGGCATAACATGAAGAACATATTTCACTAGTAATAACATAAAAATCATGACATGGATGTCATTAATGTCATGATTTACATTTTATGGTCCTGCAGCTCTTGTGGCGGTTCTGTTCACATGGCATGTTTCGAAACTGGTACGGCATGGCATGATTACATGGGGAACACAAGCGACAGATCCTAACATGAAAGTCATGACATGCGTGTCATGTAACAACATGACTACATTCTGAGCTCGCGATGCGCTCGCGGATGTTTCGCTAGCGTCACATATATCAAATTTGTATTACGGTACATAAATGGAAAATGGATGTATGTGACTGGTGCAAACATGATAATGATGAGATGCGTGTCATGTTACAAGGTGATACATGCCAAACTCATGATGCGCTCGCGGCCGTTTCGCTAGCTTTACATATGCCAAATTGGGTATTACGTCACGTCAATGTATGACGAAGGTATATGACTGGTGCAAACGCCGAGGAGTTACCCAGACAACATTGCAACAGCTTGGTTTTTAGCAATCGGCAATGCAGTTCCAGCTATTGGTTTACACATTCGAATCAGTACGCATTTACTGACACGGCCGCTGCACTATATCGTCGTTGCAAGATATAGTTTGCAACAAGCATATACTTTCGTCATCCATTGACGCCACGTTACGTGGCGTCAATGTGTTACGTGGCGTCAATGGATGACGAAAGTATATGATAAGCGCAAAGATTATAATCCTGACGTGCGTGTCATGTAAGAACATGAGAACATACCACACTAATAGCGTGTTCGCGGTCGTTTCGCTAGCTCCACATATGTTAGATTTGGTATCACGTGACGTGAATAGATCACGAAGGTAAACGACGCATCCAATCATTATAATCATGGCAGGGAGTGCATGTACGGCATTATATACCTCCACCTCGTAATGTTGTGCTGATTTTAAAGTGACATATCAACCTTTCCCAATCATGTTTCGCATATCATCGAATCCCTTTGTACGTGGAATCTGCGAATTATTTTTACAGTCCCTGTGATTTCGTGCTTTGTTTACACGTATTTTGCAATCATATACGTAATCATATTTTGTTACAGAAAAGCTATGAGTGCAACACGCCTTACAGGCAACAGAGAGCTCGAACATGACCATATTAGTCAAAATGATTCATGTTGACATTCTTGTCACTGGGTTTATCTAATTATCTAAAAAATCCTTTCAAAATTATTTTTATGGAACATTGAGATATATGTCTTTATTGTTTTTAGAAGAAAATGGCATGTGTGCTGTCTATAGTGCAGCGTCTTTTATTGTAATTTTTAATTTTTTTTATTCCTTCGCATAGTATTACGTAGACTACCACTCGTGCACAAAAAAAGAAATAGAGTAATAGCATCCCACCGATGAGGACCCATGAAAAAATCGGAGCCGGTTTCGTCGTTCTGAAAATATTTGGCCAGCTCCGCACACAAACTATTGCTCTGTCCGTACTAAATAAAGAGAGCCACTTTACCGCCATCATCTCATGTAGTTTCGGGTATCCGGGGCCTCTTTATACATCTTGCCCCTTTTTTACGTATCCGGTTTCTTCTATCTATTATTGTAGTCGTTCAGCCGGCTTCCGGAATATGGAAGCTGTAGGGTTGCTCTCACGAACCATCGTCCCTTGAGCAAACGATACGGTTCATTTTCCTCGGGTATGGATAGTTTCGCTGAGTCGGCGCAATCTTGTTTTTTTCTCTCTCTATGATGCTTTGTATTCACTTGCTTTTCCTTCCACTCTCATGCAAACAAGTTTCCGTTCCAATTCAAGACACTTTCACATTAGAAGCTAAAATTGCGGCGCATAGGAAATACTCAACCACTGATTATTTTTCGAGGACGTGCACAATATTATTACGCTCGAATGATGTCGCCTTAGGAAACGCAATGGTTCCTGGTAGGCGGCACGTGCGTCAAGCCAAGTTTTTGCGCACATAGATGGGGCTAGAGAAGGAACAGAAGTTTTTTTGTTTGTTTGTGTATTCATTTCTTTACAATGAAGGCCATGACGTGTTGCCTGGGGCAGCGGTGAAAATCGCATCAAAAACTTTGACCAGATAGGGTTTATAAGGCGCACCTAAATCCAAGTACACGGACATCAAGGATTTTCGCTTCCATCGAAAATGTGCATGCCACCAGCGAGATTCGACAACATGACCTTTGGGTCAGTATTGGAGCACCACAATCACCTTTGCTATGCCGTCAAGTGTGGTACGGTATGTTTAGTCTGCATACTGTACGCTGGCCCCACAATAGAGGTTGTTCAGCGCTAGCACAAGTACAAGTATATCGGATTGATAAATTAACAAAAATGTCTTCAATGTTAGGCAGGCATCCATTCGGCACGCTCAGCATAACCGATATTTGCAGAACAGTTGGCCACAGTGTGCGCCGCTCGCAAATGGTCTTATCAACGAGACGAACCATTCAAAGTCATGTGCTTTCGCCATACCAATTCATACCGAAGCACGACTCAACAAAAAGACATTCTGGCGCGGCATGCGAGGCCGTGGTACTTCTGAGAATTTCCTCCGCTCCTAAACACCCACGAAGGAGTAAGCGTCTGCTTTGAGGAGAGAAGTAAACTGTTTCGCTGAATGGTCGACCCTTTCTTAATGAGCTATTAGGAAAGGAACTTACAGGCACTGCGCAAAGAAGCCAATATTTGTAGGAGGTTGAAAGCCAAAGAAAGAAACATGAAAATACAGACATGAATCCGGAATTGGTCGTTACGAAGGGGTAGCCGAACAAAGAAGTCGCTGGAGTTGCTGTCTTAAGCAGAGCGACTGCCTGTGTACACGTTGCGTGTGCCAAGGTTACAACGAGCGAACAATACCGCATTGTGACCGCGATTGGGGCAACTTGTTTCCGCGCCTGTTCCTCCTAATGCGGGAACTAATAGACGCCACAGGCGAATAAGCTATGAAGCTACACAACAAAGTAGCAAATGTGATGCACCGCTAGGCGGGAGGCATTGCCATCAAATGCACCGGCAGGAACAACATGTTTCGCCACCTCACGCTATGCTCGACATTTTACCACCACTCCCCCCTCTGCTGTTGTAATACAGGGTTAGCTGTTTCTATATGCGTTGCTTCGGGCCGCCACGTACAATGTAGCTTGGTCATTACTTGGCGGGGCGTAAGCGGCGAGATGCGAAGTTCGCAATGGCTCTTACAATAGTGGAATGGCGGCGTCAGAAACTTTCCTTCTCTTTTTATTTCTCCACGTCCAATCGCGGCTCCCCTCCTTCAGTATGAGTGAGCGACTGCTTCCGGCAACGACCACAGCTCTCTCGCGTAATCAAAGGCCCGGGCCGTCACTGGCACTTGTTTCAGTGCAGGCACCAATTGCGACACCCCTCTCCACTGTCCTCTTTCTCCATCTTCACTCTAACGGACGTTCGTATACTTTTCCCGGCAGCCGTCGCACAAAATGCCACGTCTCTCTCACATCCTTTTCAGAACGAGATGTGGGCAACACCTGCTAGACGATGTTGGTTCCTTTCTTGCACACCCACCTCCAATTGTTTGCACTGTTTCCCTTCGTCCTCTCCGGAATAACCGCCACTTCCAAAATGTGAAGCTCACATTGTAGCTTGCGCAAGCAAGCGAAACGAGGTGCTATTGTTTCACGCGGTAATGTCCCTATGTCAAGCGACGTGATCGGGCTTTCCGCCTTGTAGAGGGAATAATGGTTAGCGCATACAATTGGTCCATGCACTCAAGCAGCCTTACGCTGATTGGCGTATTGCTTCTATTCTTTGCACTTGAGTTCCCGCTGGTTTTGCATTAGTCAAGATAACTAATGTCACCAACTATTCTCGATAACGACCACAAAGAGTTCACAGAGTCCCTTACACAGTCATCTAAGACAACTAGAAAGCGAAAGCCATCTGCGTTTGCTCCCCAGTCGATTTATTGATCCTCGCCTGCCATGCCCCGCAAGCTCTCCTTTCCTTGTCGTGGTTTTGTGCTGCCTCCGGGATCGGCTCATCTTTGACAAAGCTACGATGCCATATGATGACGGCGTAATGTGACGTCCCGGCGACTTCCCCAATATTGGTGATCTGTTCCGTGATCATGCCGTCCCAACGGGACGTCATCGCTCGACGATTTTCAACAGCAGGCCTATTTAACCTCGGAGTAAGGCCGGCATTGCAGAAAACTCGGCACGTATGCGTCACAGTCAACGGGTACGTGCCAAGCAGCAGAGCACGCGTTGTATAATATAGCAAGAAAGAAAAGAAGAAGGGTAGAGGGGGTACAGCATTGCCTTGTTTAGCACAGTTTAGCAGCTATGTGGAAAAGGCCCGTGAGGGGGAGGTAGACATAAATAAGGGTAAGGAAGACGGAAACGAGGAAAAAATAGAGAAGGTCAAAGGGTACACCACAGCTTACCTATGTAAAGTATAGAGTAGCAGTGAGTGGCAAAGAGAAGTGAGGATAAAGACGAGTTATGGGGAGGGGGTAGGAGAAGAAAAAGGGGAATAGATAAAAATAAAGGAAGAGATAAAAATACAGAAGAAACAGGACGAAGATGTACAAAGAGATACAGAGAGAGAAAAAACTATTTGATATGCGCTCTCTATGTGGTGGCCCTTGCTTACCAGCGTCGCTGTATTCTAAAATTACGCAGGCCGGGTAACTGGCTTTACATATTTTTGTTTTGCATTACCAATGTTAACGCCGACGCTCTGAGGTGTCGACGCTGAGGCATCAAAACCTTTCGCCCTTAAAATGATTATTTCAGATAATTCAGAACAGTTGTACAGAGAAGCACACGGATGGTGACAGATCAGACAAGACACAACGCTAACAGTGCTAGCACTAGAGAGATGCCCGGGCCGCAATTTAGCGCCCTGGTCCAGCTCTGTCACGATGTTTGCCGGAAGCAGGTCAGCGCTCACTTAGCGCTGCGTCCGTCCCGTCTCGATCTGTCGCCGTTCGTGTGTTTCGTTGCGCTAGTGTTCCTAATTGTGCACTTCCACCTGATCCATGAGTCTATCCTTTCGATAATTCCACCTTGATCGATGAGGCACCTCAGGCTTTCGCCTTAAAAGCTTCGAGCATGAGAACATTGGCCTCTAACATACCCGTAAGTCATCAACTACAACCGATCGTGTATATAGAAGCCACCAAGTGCGCCACAAAATTTCAGTTACTTTTCAGTACCAATTGCAAAATTACTATGGTCGTTGCATTGCATGCCTGTTGCTGCAGTTACACCCGTCGTTTCTATGTTCTTCGATCGCATGCCTCTCTATGTTACACCCTAATGCGAAGCTTACACAATTTCAAATTTATTTTGCACGGGTGTCCATAGTTATAGTTAACGATAGACGATAACTGTTATCTATAATCAACAAAATAGGTGAATTGTCCATAATCGTTGAAATTGACAGTAATCGTAAAAAGAGTGAAGAAGGTGGGCAATGCAGCAGGAAGCGATCTTTATTTGTTCTTGTCTAGTGCCACTTGAGGTCAAAACTGCCGTGTCAGCCTTCAGATAAGTTGTGACAAGGCGAGGGGGTGGAGTTTCGACATGGTGCCGGGGCCACACTATGTCAGAGAGGTGGACATACGAGTCGGCCATATAGTGTCATCTAACAACCTAAAGAAAAAACTAGCACAGTGATTGTTGTATTCCTGTTCGAATAATGGGAACTTCAGGGTTCTGGTCGAATAGCGTTATTTAGCGAATTCTCTACAGATTCTATTTCACTGTTAAAGCTTCGTTCTTCGCGCAGCGCTGGTAGAGGGGTGTTTCGCGAAGCACTCAAGTGGTTTCCTTGCTGTTCAAAAAGCATGAAGACCACTACGTCTTTTGGTTTGCTGTGCGTTGCAGCTTATTTTACAAATTGCATTTGACAGCTGTGGCGAAGCGTCATGCAGACACCGCTGTGCATAGATATAGTATTTATTTCAATACAGGAAATAGCATTAGGTTTACATTTTTCGATAGGCGCTCCTTATCAAAGCTATTTCAAATTGACTGCAAAACGATGGTGAAGCTAATTCGAAGCACCGTCATGCTCGTCTGGCTCGAGTTCATAACAAAACGAGAGATGCCTTGGGGCAGACCACTTAAACAGACGCCCCCAGGACCGCCACAGACGATGCGTTGTCTCCAAGTCAATAGACTACTGTTACTTCCATAAATTACAGATACGTAATTTTGAGAGATAAACAAGCTTGTTTGTTTTCAGGTTCTCTAAAAAAGATTCAAAATATCGCGATAACAAATCAACAACACAATGACAGTAGAATACATAGCCTGGAGGTGGAACTTGCCCCGGTTTCACTTCCATCTTACAGTCACGAAAACCTTTTGCAGTGAGTTTTACGTTGAGAATAATAAACCAAGTATTAATTGCAGACAACTTCAAATCACTCTGTATTACACTCAGCAAACAGTCGTCACGAATCTCAAGATTCAAAGTCGCCCAAAGCAAATTTGAAGCCTCCACTTCACATCAATCCTATGGTGGTAGAAGCGCCGCTAAAGGGGCCCGCATAGATAATACTGTCAGCTTTACGTAATGTTGCACAAAAGTAAAAGGAAGTGACGAGCGCGTTCGCTTAAAATCGTACACAACTGCAACGACACTACTAAATTACGACGTCTGGGTGGCTTAAGGGTCCTATGACAACTGAAGGTAAACGGCATATCTTTCTTTGCTATCAGACGTACAGCATTCAGGTCATTATTCGTTAAAATAACTAAGAGTACTAAACACGCATCGAAGCTGCATTCTGGATGATAAGGCACCTGTGAACAATTGGAATACACTCCCTCACGCTCCCGGTGAAGATTAGGTTGCCGCTGCTTTGAACTTCACATGGGGGCTTCCACAGACCTCAAATGGTCCTTCCTTCACACTGGTTTCTTCCTTTTCCCCCGATGAACTTTCTATTTCTTCAGCTTAGGGCATGCAGATGAGCACGAAAACTTGGCACCGTAGGTGATCAAGCAAAACCCGATGGGCAATGGTAGGCAAAGTTGCACACACGGACTTGAAGAATCAGCGCAGCGTCGAGAGATGGACATGGCCCTAAAATAATACTTGCTGTGATTTTACGTCCCTGGGCATGCAATGGTATGAATATGACGAATGCTGGAGCGGAAGTTTCTGCAAATTTTGTCGATCTGCTATTCTCCGATTCGTAATTAAATCTGAGCACACGGGCCTCCGGCGTTTCCCCTGCATCGAAATGCGACCGCCTCAGCCAGGATTTGACACCGTGACCTTCGAATCACCCGTAGAGGACAATAAATACTCGCTCACTAAGACGGGTGGCCGTGGACCTATAGGCTGCATAGAATAAAGAGGCCACCCATGTGGAGTTCACAATTCACTTGTTTGCGTTGAGTTCGTACTCATGTTCATACACTTTCAGATCATCGGATTGAAATTTTATTCTCACTTTTGGCCGCTTTTTGAAAACCATTGACACGTGCGGTACTTCGCAGATCCAGGTAAGACTAGACGCCTGTGTTTGTTCATGTGTCAGAAGGCAAGCTTCTTCATGAACTATCTGTAATAGACGCAGACATTCCCCAAACTACCTTTTCGTTAATGTTTTTTCTCAGCGCTCCTCGGTTATGGCGCTACAACGAAACGCAAGGCACCTCATTGTCTGGTGGTTATTTGATTACGTGTAATTCTCTAGTGTACAGCCCAAAAACCAGCGAGACAGAAGTTGGAAAAGAAATGGATGGTAAGTCTGAGCTGCGGGCCTTCGGCTAATCGAATGGCCGCGTACCGAGGGACTGTCTGGGGTTAGACGCGGAGGTGGAACTCTGGGTTCCAAAGGCGCCGTTCTCAGAGCCATATTAGACCGAAGACAACGCAGGACGAAGACTTCATCGATCCGCAGATACAGGAACATCAGTGTCAATGCTGCCGAATGATTCCCGGGCGAAGACCTTTCCTGACAGTCTTCCTTCAACTGCTCAGACGAGACAAAGAGCTTCTTGTTTTCTTTTCTTTTCTTTTTCAAAGCCATGAGAATTGAACTGGCGCGAAACCTCCTGTGAACATTGCAAGCAAGTAATGTAAAAAATGAAATGCATCAGTAAAATATCTGCCTGGTGGCGAACTTAATTAAAAGTTTAATAAAGGTGGAGATAAAGCCAAGCATGCAAAAACCTAAGCTGCAATTCATGCAAAACACAGGCCCCTCAGAAATAATGTGTGATACATAACTGGGAATTCTGTCTTTAGAAATGTCGAAACTGTAGCAAAAAATAACCTACTTGAAAAAAATTATGTAGGCTTATGCAGATATTATAGGCATGAATTCAGAGAACCACCTAAATACTTCTGCAATTTTATCCAACAGCATCCCTTAACTGATGCCGGAAACTCAATAGAGATCATTCTTGTCTGTTCAATATTTTACAAGAACTACTAGAGAAGGCCTGTAAGAGCAATGGCCGACTGCTCTACGGTATTCATCGCAGCTTCATTATTGCAACACTGGCCTTCATATTTTATCGCCGACCTCTCGTGACGCTCACGAACATACAAACATTATTTTGAATAATTCCTTTCCTTCTCCTTGATGGCTTCCATTTTTAACACAAAAGTGCTTTATGCCGACGTCCATCATGGCTTCACTACCGTATTTCTGTCCCGGATAGGAAGTTGTAAAATGTCAACTAACAGATCGCAAAAAAAAGCAAAAAACAATTTCATCACCGGTCATTGAACATATGACCTCTCGCTACGCAGCGTGTTGTGCGAAACCGCTAAACCGCAGAACGAACGCGCACAAGTTTACCAATGGCGAGTATTTATATACACCCTATATTGTCTGTGGTTCTCAAAGCTCGAAGACTTCAGCGCGTTTCCGTCATCACTAGCCAGATGGCGCGGAGGGCGTGCTCAAGCCGGCGCCCCTCTCGTTCGATGCGCATGATCCTCCACAAGGCTGGTCGCTCGTGCGTGCGCTTGTCTTGTCATTGGGGCGCTTTGACAGTACATTCTGGGCTTCCACCACACGTTTGTTTAGAAGTAACAATGATTGAAGAGGGGAAGATGGTCACTTCACTTGCCGCATCGGCAGAGTTTACGAAAGGAGCACGCTGCTCACACACGAAGAATGAACGAATAAATGAATTAATTACCAACTTCATTTATTCCAGGTTAAACAGAATGGAGAAGTAGCAATTGTGACAGTTGTTCCCACTCGAGGCTGTGTATACTTGTGCATTTGTTTCGTGTGCCTTTGTATTTTTAAATGTCGAGCTGTGGCAGTTGTTAGTCTGCGCTCGTCTTGTGCATGCTCATTTGTGCGTCCTTCCTGTTCGAGACACGCGCTGCAAGTTTTGAGAAGCTTGCCGTTCTTCATGTGACATTACAATTCGTTGCTGTAGGATTCATTCCTTTGATCTCATGGTGAAACGATGCACAACAAACGCACAACTACCTCTGTGAAGACACGTATGACTTACGTTTTATACCGATTCCTATGACGGAGGTATCAGCTATGTTTTTATTTCTTTTTCTCTTTGCCATAGTGTTAAAGTGGTCGTGAGGCTCAGCCGTGCTCCTAGATAGGGCTGCAGAAGTTGCGTCTTTGCCTTTCCTCAACCTGTCCTCCTCCTCGGCTGCTGAAGAGATAGTCCCAGGCTTGACCTCGGTTGCGGCGGTCAATAGTGGCCCGCACACTGTGCGATATCAGTGCGCGGGTCTAACACCTGATGGTCAAATGTTCCGCACCCCTTTGCTACGGTGTTCCTCAATCATATAGTAAATATGGCACGTAAAACATCAGATACTAATTTCTTATAGTCACGCTGTACGCCTCTATTTTGCAATGGTTTCGCCTCCGTGTACTAAAAACAGTTCGCCAGTTGACCTTAACCAACCAACAGACAATCATGTGCTCTTCTGTTAAGAGACGCGTGCGCTCGTTGCATTTTCACTTCGGTCACCGAGTATGGACATTCGGAGAAGCGGAGAGACGATGCGACGAACACGGTCGCTTTAGACTCGTGGGCAACTGCAACTACCTAACTAAATTTCAATACCTGAGTGATTTAGGGACCCTTTAACAACTCATGAAATATGGCATATCTTTATTTGCAATCAGGTATAACACGCATAATCAAATACAGCTTCGTTGGATATTTACTTTGGCAATGCGGATTGCCAGCGAATTTTTAACGCTACAGCTTTAAAGAGCACAATTCGCAGAAATTCCGGCATCGGCATTGGTGTGGGTGTTGGTGCGATTTGTTATAAGCGAAAAATTGTTTTGCCCGTAACCTAAAAATAAAGAAAGATGCAAAAAATGCAAATAATAAGAAAATTCTGGGCTCAAGTGGGGGTGGAACCCGAGCTGTGTGCGTTGCAAGCACGTGTTTTACCGATAATTCACAATACCTCTTGAAACTGCTCTAGGAGAACACACTATATGCATGTCATGCACTTAATTAGAGTGTCTTTAAGGCATGAGATATTGCGTCACAAAAGCGTAGATCCTGTCAGGCTTCAAAGGACTTGAGTAACGAGTGGTTGTTTTAAAGGCCCACCTATTGTAAGGCACTCAGACATATTTAATGATCACCATCATCATCAGCAGCAGCAGAACCATCAACAAGGTGAACAGCTGCTTTTGTTTGCGGGTTGCCCTCTACGGCTGCGCAGTGGTTTCTTCGCTGATTCTGAGAACGAATAATTATAGCATATACGGAGCACTTAACAACTGTGCTTGCCATAGGCATCCAATGGTATTGAAATGTCTATTATTATTACGCGCACAGTCGTTCGTTTCTTAAAGGCACGGTTGAGGCATGCACCAAGAACCGAAGCAGGCTTGCAGCTCAGAGGGTGACGAGAACGAGGCCCGATCGCACTATCACGACCTACTCTTGAAGGCGAAGCTCAAGCGTCCTTTATTTATTTTTATTTCCTGATTTCTATTTATTTCAAATTTTCTTTCTCTTTCTCGCTTTTCTTCTCTCTCGATTTCTCGCTAGCTTCATCTGCTCCTTTTTCTATTTTTTACGTGGTTTTCCCTACATTACGTTAAGCTACGTGAGACGACGACAGCCTACGACCGCCCGGGCTCCTGAAGTGTTCCGCACTTTAAAAAAAAACAAATGGTCCATTCGATGTGCCAAGTTTATAGAGTTTTTAGTTATACTAAACTAGTTACTTTCCCCGTCACTAGGCACACATATTTTTTTTTATGTGAGCTAGACCCGCTCCCTCGTTTTACGACGTCCAACTTTTACGCCTCTAGTCCCGAGACGATCAAAGTGAGCATTTCGTTTGTGCCGTCGTTACGACGTTCGAATAAAGGGGAAAAGGAGTGCGTAAGCAATACTTTAAGGACTCGCGGCGAGCGGCATAACGTTAAACGAAAGTACGTTGCTGGCGCCCCATCTCATCGACGGAAGTGACTTCGAAATCTCATCGCGCGGTCAGCATTCGGAACAACCACCTCGATACGAAAGCGCTGTGCCACGGGGTGAGGAACTCTCGGCTTACATAAACGCTTCGCTTCCGGCGCTTTCTCGCACTCCGCTGACGCGTGCGTTTCCTATAGGTGGAGGAATAAACATGATTATGTTCTAGTAACAGCGCCACGACTTCAGGAAGAGACAAAAAGGTCACGAAAGAGCGCTCTTTCCTGTCCTTCTTGTCTCTTCCTGAAGTTGTCACGCTGTTTCTGGAACATAACCACGATGAACCAACTCAACCAAATTAAACTCTTGAAGCAATAAACATGAGTTCCATCCGCTTTCATCCGCCACAGAAACTGAGTACGACTGTGGACAAACATAACACGACGGAAATGCGAACTTTTTTAAAATTTTACTTTTCTCTTCTTCCTTCCCGAGACTTCTCCTGTATGGCAGTTCAAATGTTTCCTTTCCCAGGGTAGTGAGAAACATAGCGCAGTGTTTGGCGTGAACGAAGCCGCCGGATATGAGGCACACGTGCATGAATGAACACGATCCAGATAAATGGTCACTCCCGCACTACATCCCTTGCATTCAACACAACCTGAGAGCAACAGTGGTCCACACAAGTAATCTTTATGGGAAACAAGAGCAAACACTGTGGCGTGCTCAACTTTACGAAGGTTACAACGAAAAGCGTGAGTGTTTTTTTTTTATATTACTCATCCCTAATTTAAGTTTTTTATTCCGCTTCACAATATTTTGAAATAGCGGCATTTCCTCATCGCCTGTCCTTTCTCTTCCGCAAAAGTCTTTTTTTTTCCTCTGTGCGTTATTTTAGTACTTTTTTCGATCGTTTTTTTTTCTCATTAGTAGTAGTCGTGATTGAGAGATGATGCTCCTCGTTATCGGCGTCTTCGAGATGAATTGCACAGGTACCGCAGTAGCGAAAGAGAGATATTAAAAAATGCAACAGTGAAGTGTAGATGAACTAAACAACAAAAAATAGGCATCTTCTGACACATTTTCCTAAAACACGCTAACCTTTCATGCGCAACTGTTCGCCTGAAATCTGGAGGTAAAACAAAGGAGCGCATTTGATCATATATGTATAACAAGGTTCGCTGAATCACCCACATAGGAACAATAGTTTCTTTGCTTGTGTTGAATGCGCAGCACATGTGCGCACATGTGCACCTTAAGAAATAATTAACGTTTTCTTCCTTCCTTCCTTCCTTCCTTCCTTCCTTCCTTCCTTCCTTCCTTCCTTCCTTCCTTCCTTCCTTCCTTCCTTCCTTCCTTCCTTCCTTCCTTCCTTCCTTCCTTCCTTCCTTCCTCCCTCCCTTACTTACCTACTTACTTACTTTACTTACTTTACTTACTTTACTTACTTTACTTACTTTACTTGCCTTGCCTTGCCTTGCCTTGCCTTGCCTTGCCTTGCCTTACCTTCCTTCCTTCCTTCCTTCCTTCCTTCCTTCCTTCCTTCCTTCCTTCCTTCCTTCCTTCCTTCTTTCAGAGAAGAATCTGTAAAAATGCTTGGTGACCGCCGACGCGGAAAAACACTGCAGATCTTGTATGCTGTCAATCAAAGCGCCGTTAATTAGACACATTAGGCAGCTTGATGGCGACTATACAGACAATGACCGAACTGTATTTTTCTATTAAGTGCTTCGCTTCTATCAGCTCACTGTTTATGCAACTGCCAAGTCACGAGTGAGCGCTTTATTTTTGTGACGCGTTGCTGCTTAACTAAGGCCACCATTTAGGATTGCTTCCATTAATTATCGATGTTTTTAAAGCGACATATAGTGGCGATAACAATATAGAGTACATGGCGCATACAAAACGGAGCTTCCTTGCTGGTCGTTCATTAAGATAACAATGACTCTGACAATGCACATACAATAAATATTTATTGCTGCAAAGCCCTGTAAGGTCAACATGGATGGATTCTATGTTTAAAAATTTGTTAATTGTGCTGTATACTGTTCTATGAAAATGCAGTTCTAATTCTTCAAACATGCCTTCCTCGCTATCAATTATATAGCAACCCTCCGTAAAAACTTGGTGGCTAAAAAGGTAGCGCTGTGAAGATCGTAAATCTAAGTTAGTATTCCCGCCCCCCCCCCCCTACCCCGCTGGCGTTTCTATGGTACACCCCTGTGCTTACACTTAAAGGTTCGCGGCAAGAAATCCTCGGTTATAAAGATTAGCCCATTGCGCACCACTGCGGCTTACCTCACAATCATATCGCGATTTTCGCGTGATAAACCTTAGTACGTAATTTTGCATCGTCGTGTCAACTACGCTTTATTAGAGTACTTAATTCACCCTACTGACAGGCAGTGTACCCACTAATCAAAATAATAGTTAGTTTCTTTACGACGTATAACATACCCACGTACATAACTCTAGCAAAGAGACTTCTTAATTTTGCTTGGAAGATCTTGCGTCCCCCGACGCCCCCCTCCCTTTTTTTTCCTTAGAGCGTACATTCACGATTTCTTTTTACCCTTCCCCTTCTTTAAACCTACTTCTTTTCCTAATTTACCGTCATTCCAGTAGCGCCCTTTTTCGAGTTTGCGGCTTCTGCGGACCTCGACGCCCTAAAGACGAACGCCTTGTCATCGACCTCTCTGCCTGTATTGACCAGATACCCTCGGTCATCTACCCACTCCTCCTGGATATATTCTCTTTTTCTTTTTATCAACTCCACTTCACCTTTTCCATCTCTAAACATGCTTAGCCATGCCCCCCCCCCCCTCTCTTGTCCCAACGGAAGTCAGACAATAGCAATATGGTTTCTCCTTCTTTTTTCTTTATTTTTCAATACTGCAATTTTTTTTGCCTTCATCTCTTCGTATGGACGTCTTCTTTGTGTGCCTTCGTTCAATGACTCTTTAATCGTGTTAGTCAATCTTTTTTGTCAGTCAGTAACCCCACGTAGACGAAGTTTTCTAGGAGCCTTAAAGCAAATAAAGAAGCACCTCGGTGAAAAAAAGGTTTCAACTTTTATAGCCATATAGAGCTGCGCCCTTAGTTGATATAGCGACTTCAAAAGCTAGGTACAGCAGTGTTATCCAGCACTGATACTAGCCGTGGTCCGCAAAACTGTCGGTTGCTCTATAGGTTATACGAACGGCTAGAGACAGCCAGTAAATTGGAGTGAGTGACCTTTTACTGCTTAAACTTAGAAAAAATACAATATTTGTAACCCTTCAAAAGCCGTTTTCTTTGATACGGCGCTTCTAAATTGCTGTTTCACACGCGGCTACCTCTTTTTTTACGATTTTACGAGCAGACTTCATAAAACACTTCACTGCATCTGCACTGCGCAGTAAAGCAATGTAGAAGCCGATAAAGGTGTCCATTTAATTGATTTTTATTACTCTTTCATTTCGGCATTTCATCCAGGTGGGATTGAATACTGGCTGAAGCAGTCGTGGATGCGCGCGTTTTATAACATGCTCAGACTTCTTGTCAGCTATCACGTATATCTCAAGTTCAACTTTATATAAAAATCACTATATTATTATCTCGCAATCAGCATCTGTGATGATTTTAACGTAAAAAGTATGGTAGAAAATTCAATCAATTATTTTAGTGCGTATGCTATGTAAACACATCAATGCATCTTGATTTGTTTCACAAGAGCAGGTGTTCGGCAAACACATGAACAAAAATGAAAATAACAAGCCACAAGAAACGTCGGTGCCTTTTTTTTTACCGAGTGCACAAATTTTCATTTCAAGTAAACTATCTCAAACAAACTGAGCATGCATATACTTCAGATAAATTAGAGCCCCTTTTGATGTAACCTAAAAGTAAGCATATTAAGCTTACGAATAAAAAAAGCTGCCATTCCGAGTAACGTCTTTCGATGCGTACGTAGAACTACATACCGTTGTCCGATAAAATTGCTGCCTTTGTGTTCTTTTCTAATGATCATAATTCGCATCGGGGGGGCCAAAACTTGTGTTTAAGAAAGTTTGGCTATACGACTTGCCCTTCATCTTTTCGTGAGTTCTTTTCATCTTAGAAAGGCCTCCAAAACTATCCCGTTGACTTACACGAGTCAACACTAAAGTACGCGCTTTTTTCCCCGTCTTAGATCTTTTCGTAAAACATTTCGTAAAAATTCATTAAACACGTCGCAAAAAGTCTACAACTGGTGCCCACGCAAATGTGGCAACGTCTTTTAAACAGCACACTTTTAAACATGTTCTGAACAGTGCCTGTAACGGAAACCTGTAGAAAACTGATAGCAACAAAAGAAAATGAGCCAGCAGAAACGGCGAGCAGCACTACAAGTCGCAGTGTGTGCTGTGGGAGTGCGCTCCCTGTCTGCTCCAACACTAGCGGCTCATTCTCCCATCTCGTGCAGCAAAAATAAAAGACAACAATAGAAATAATAAAGTACAACGTAAATAAGATATAAAGATGCAGGATCTTATATTGCACCCCCTATGGGGCGGCGAACTGAGACGCGACCCTTGAAGCCACCGCCCGTCTCTCGGATGCAATTTTCTCGGCGGCGCGACATCCACAGAAAGGCGTTGGATGACTGCAGTGGAAGAGCGGTTGGAGATGCAAAGCGTAGACTTCGGCCAACATTTCCTCGTCCCGTCCCAGCGGAACAGCACACGCCCATGAGACTCGAAGAAAAGTTCTATAATGCCGCAAACTCGGGACGAAGTTCGTAAACGCGCCCGCCCTCCGTCTAACCGAGCAACACAAGCCACAGGCTGAGAATGACCAAAGTTCGCCGCCTTCCGCTGTCTGCAAACACCCTCCGAGCCCTCTAAAATTGAGGCTCCCGAATGATGTAAGTAGAAATAGCCAACCCAGTGTCGGTTCAACGTTGGCGCCTGCACTGTTGGAGAGTTGGAAAGGAAGCGGTGAAAATGGAATTCCATGAACTTTCAGATATACCACCGATGTTTTGCATCAATCAATAAAAAAGGAAGCTGAAAAATATATGCTGCCCACAGAGGCGAGATCAAGCACCATAATTTCCTATGTATACTGTAATTTTTTTTTATTATATAGCTTCCAACTACCTAAAACGTTAAACTATTTTTTTAAACTAGTCAATTGTTGGCCTATCCACACAGTGGGTATGCACCACAGTTAATAGGTGAACAAGAACAAGAAAAAAACATAAAGTAAAGAGGTTATTGCCTGGTACTCAGCTTAATTATTGCCGGCGTCACACAGACACTTTTAATTGCATTCAAGGTGATCCGGAATGAATTTTCACGGCGAAGCATTTCTTAGCGATCTTCGATGACTTTGAGCGTATCTATCTATCTATCTATCTATCTATCTATCTATCTATCTATCTATCTATCTATCTATCCATCTATCTATCTATCCACTTACTTTTGGGTGCTCTCGTGGTCACCCCCTTAACTTGGCGTGAACTAAAACTAGCACGAGGGGGTAAGATAGAATACTTTTTTGCAGACTAGTTGGTTTTTCAAGAGTAAGATAGTTTGACGAGTATGGCGCGCTGGTCAAGACATGAATAATGTCTTGACCAGCGCGCCATACTTGTCAAATCCCGAAGCACACGTTGTCAAACACTTCCCGCCAGACAGTAGCGCATACTCACGGGTTGGTATGTGCCGCTGGGATGCGGATATATGTGCACAGTTGATGAACACTTAGTGTTTACCCAGGAACAACGAAAATACACATGAAGAATTTTAACTCGTGAGCGTTAAGAAATACCAGACATCGACAGCGTCAACATGACGAATGCAAGAAATAAATGTCAGGATCCCAGGTGGAATCGCACCCAAGCATTCTGCGTGGCAATGAAGCATTTTACCACAGAGCTACGCCAGGTTTCGAAGTTACCTTTCAAACAGACACTAATCTTTGTGAAACGTCAGTGGTTGCAGTGCTGCCGACCTAATTTAATAAATATTACATATTTACTTCTTTTATACAGCCGTCACGTCGGGTTAACGCCAATTGTGGTTAGTTGCAATGCGCTGAAGATGATTTAGGTAGCAGTGTCCAGGACTAGCATCCTCGCAGGCATCAGTGCTTCATATTAGTGGTAAAGGCAATGGAACGTAATGCTGCGAACCTTTGTGAGTCATTGGCCCGAATTTTCACGAATTACATTGCCTAAGTATTTGGAACTGCGGAAAATATCTGCCTATCACCTCAAACTATTGTCCCTGCTGGGAACTCGAGGGAGCCTGAATCAGAGATGCCATCGCAGAGTGCAAACAGTGCAGGTTTAGAAGATGGCGTCACTCTAGCTCAAAGCGAGCTTATCAGGGAAGAACTTCAGAGCACAGATGAGATGGAGACAAATCCCCGAACGCTAAAGCGCCTATGATCCCCTTTGTCCAAAAAAGGTGCTTCACCTGTTCATTGAAAATTTAAAAAAATGCCAGAAGGACCGCCTTTCTAAAACAGATTTTCTTTAAGAAGATATTCTATTTAAGGCAGTCACCGAAGTTATATTAACGAAACCATGGGGTCTCTTAAAATTCTTCACTGGAATTGCCGATGTACTCTTGCAGCAGTAACTGATTTGATATATTTGGAATCACAATTATCTAGAGATCTTACTGCACTAAAAGAAACTTGGCTTTCAATGCAACGGTTTTTTTTAATTAAATAGCCACAGATATTTCCGCCTACAGCATTTAACAAAGGGTGGAGGTTTGGCATTCTTTATTAGTAGTAGAATAAGTCACAAGGCAAGAATAACATTTAAGCACGACACCTGAAAGTGAAATTCTCGCTTTAGAAATCACTTTGCCTGGCTGCTTGTCTATTTTGTTAGTTAATGCATATTTTCCCAGAGCCGTATAGGACACTCGATGTAGGGACAATGCAGTGACATATGGTGATAAGGATCAAATTCTGGATGGTGATTATAACTAACATCATACGTGTTGGGGTTGATCGATGCGGTAAACGATTATGGGAGTGGACAGTGGATAACAATCTGTGTTGCCTGCACTCAAGAACGCCTGCTTATATTGGTGATAGGTCTCGTTCATCCTTGAATTTGAGTTTTGTGAGTTCATCACTCACTAGTTTATCGTGGACTGCGGTTGAAGGTGCTACGAACAGCGATCACTTACCCATTATATTCAAGATAGTTAGCCCAATCACACTGCCATGCTCTCATTCTCGAGTGTTTATTAATTATAACAAATTTCAAAAAGACTTAGGGTCTGCTTTGACCTATCATTCTGAAGAGCTAGAAGATATGAAAGCCGTGAGACTAAGTGCGTTGATAAAAAAACCAACAAAAAAGCTGAATTTGTGGTTGAAGCTGCAAAGAGCACATCCCGTAGTCCGTGGTGGAATTCCGACTGCGCACGGGATTTCCGACGACGGCAAGCAGCCTAGAAAAAACTGATGTATAACCAGGGCCCCTAAAGTTGGTCTGATTATAACTTTTTTGCTGCCAGCTTTAAACGCACAGTTTCTTTAGCTAAATAGGAATATGATCGAAAACACTATGATTTTTTTTCAAGACCACAAAACAAAAAGGTGCTCTTTCGGTTTATGAGAATACGTAAAATTTTGCCATGTCCAACTAATATTGATAGTGAGATTATGTCTTTAGGAGATACAAATAAATCTTTAGATAACATAGCTAAAGACCTAAAGGGTCAATTTAAATCCATCAAGACCTACGATTTTTCAAAACCAGTGGTAATAATGGAATTTACTAAGGTTTTATTGGAAGAATTACATCAGGTGATTCAAGAGCTACCTACGTCAGCTCCATGTCTGGTCGGAATCACTGCTTCTATAATAAAAATATTATTTAAAATATCACCATGTGACCTTCCAAACCCTATAAATTATTCCTTAATATATACCTGGATTCCGCGCGATTGGAAACTAGCTAAAATATTTTCTATACAAAAAAAGACAAGGATTTGGCTATAACATTGAAAATATTCGACCTATTTCGCTTACTTCAAATATGGTGAAGCTCATTGAGAGGGTGCTGCATATAAGAATTACACTCTGGATGGGGTAAAATTTATTAATAAATCCAAACCAATTTGGCTTCTGAGTGGATTTCTCAATATGGTGTAAAACTCAACTTCCTCTAAAAAGAATACAACATGCTGCCCTAGTGACATTAGACGTAGCAAAAACATATGACAGTGTGTAACACTCAGTTTTGTTGGAAACTTTACAAAGCCACAATTTTCTAAAATAAATAACGACGTGGGTCAGAGAATTTCTGAAAAAAAAGAGAATTTTATCGTTTTAAAGATGATTGTGCATGGTCGACGTTCAAGCAAACTCGCGGTGTCCCCCAGGGTTTGGTCTTGTCACCGATACTTTTAACATAACAATTAGCTCAATCCCAAATTGCCAGGACGTGAAGGTGTTTTTATATGCAGATGACATTGCATTCTTTGTGGCAGATAGTGACATATACTCTTTTAATCAAAAACTATAGACATATATGAATGTGCTCGAGATGGGGCTAGATACAATCTGCATGACATTAAACGTCAATAAAAGTACATTGCTCATATTCTCATTAGCTGATCCGTGTTAGTTTCACTCTGTTATAAACAATAGCCCATTCAACAGGTTCAGTCACTTAAATATGGGAGTAATTTATAATGACAAACTCAACTGGACACTCCACATGGAGGGCATTGCATCTAAGCACAACGTGCTTTTGGCATTCTTCGCATACTGAGCAGCCTTTGATATGAATTACGCAGGACCACACTGATGATGATATACAAACTGTATACGTGATCAATTAATATTTGGGTGTGTAATGTTCTCAGGTGGCCCTGCTTACAAACTCAAGCCTCTGATTATGCTTGAACAAGAAGCCTTGCGGTTGCGCAGATTCGTAAGCAATAACGTTATGTATCGGGAAGCGCGATTGCCTACATTGCTTTGTCGTTTTCATATCCTGACAATTCAGCCATTCATGAAACTTTATAGCTATTCGCAAAGATGATCTAATTATGATTTCATAAATGGTCCAGATTCCTTTTTTCTTGGCCATAGGCAACGGTTTAGAACACCTCAAATTATCTTTGTGCAAGAACAACTGCATAGAATAAATGGGAAAATTCGAGATGTGCCTGCAGCAAAAGTTTTAAATCACACTATTAAAATAGAATACGGTGATGGTACCCTCCAACCCCAAAGTAAGATCAAAAAGGACTTAAACAGCCTACTGCAAGATTATCTTGCACACGTAGGAACGACTAATAGCCACAGGTGCTTCAGTGAGGGAAGAAAATACAGGTGCACGTAGGGATATACTCCCATTTGCTTGGCTGGTGTTTTTCAGTAAGGCTACCAGACTACACTCCCGTTTTTGAAGCAGAACTTCTGGTCATTATTCTAGCACTGCGAAAATTACCAGTGAATGTTCATAATGCAATCATAATTACCGACTCCCTGTCTGTCTGTACATCGCTTACAGCGTCATCGAAATCAACGACCTTAACGACGTTTCTCATGCTAGTTCCCCCACAGCTGAAGCTAATAAAGCCAGTATGGCTACCTTGTCATTGTGGAATATAAGTAAATGAAGTGACTGACTCTAGCACGAGTGGCATTGAATTGTCCAGTACTTTCGGTCCTTTCTGAAGTGGCCACAGTAACTGCGATAAGGTACAGATAATTTTCGCTTCGTGCAGATTCCATAGAATTGATTACGTCGTGGGCAGAGGTCAGTCACTTAAAATTTCTGTGGAAAACTCAGTGGTGTTTTGCCAGTCAACTGGAAGTCACAATAACTAGAATACGTTGTCGTGTCCCTCCATTAAATTTGTACTCATACAGGGCTGGTCTGGTGAAATCTCCTCTATGCATTTTTTTTTGTTTAGAACCCGAAACATTACATATTATTTTTTATTATGTCACTGGTACAGACTATTCAGAAAAATACTACTTGATATCACGTTCTCTAAGCTGGGGTCGAATTTGTCAAGTGGCAATATACTTACCTTCGGTGCTGTGAGTTTGGGCTTCAGCCACAAGAATGCATTTGATGCCGCTGGTGCTTATCTTTACGAAACAAAACAAAGGAGACTTGAACTGCCTACTTGTGTCTCATTAGTGCAGCAATTGCTTAAAATTTTTAAAAAATTTATACTATTTTTACTACGAATATTATTAGTAGGAATTATTTTCATACACATTCAGAGTTAGTCAAGACAATGATTATTCTGTCTGGTCTGACCGGGAGAACAACACTTATAGGACTCTTTTCACTTTACTCGGGTAATCAGTTCTTGGCCGATCCCCCTGAGTGGGTATGAGTTATATTTAAGGCGTCATCACCATCATCATCATCATCGACCTGGCATGCGTTGCCGCGTTACCACCCTGAATTTTTCTTTCTGTCAATCAGACTTACTGAATTCTCCTTTGTATCATTTCTGCAATCGGGACGAAACGATTGGATATTCTTTCTATTTCTTGTCACCAATTTCATACATTGAGGAACAGTATACTACAGTACCACATCTTCCAAAACTAGGCATGCAACTATCATAACACGTTCGTCATTCGTTTAGAGCCACTGCTCTGGGATACAACCACGGGGATGTTTACTTTGCCGTTCAGGACTATATCAGTGTGGCTTTTTAAAAGGATTCGCTGCGCGCATAACATCTTTTTTTTTTCATTTCTAGTAATGATCATTCCACATCAGCAAATAAATACAATCAATAACTACTGGACCTAAGAATAACATAATATTGTAATTATTGGAAGAATTCACCTTGTATTCGGCTTCATGGCACATGCCCTGCAATGGGCATGTGCCATGTGCCATGTGCCATGTGAAGAAGAAGAAGAAGAAGAAGAAGAAGAAGAAGAAGAAGAAGAAGAAGAAGAAGAAGAAGAAGAAGAAGAAGAAGAAGAAGAAGAAGAAGAAGAAGAAGAAGAAGAAGAAGAAGAAGAAGCATCTCCACTTGCCGTAATTCTTAGTCTTTTTTATTTTTAATTTATTTTTATTTTATTATTATTTAAATACTAATATTCAGTAATTGAATTTTGTATTATCTATTCCTAGCTTATATGACATTATCGTGAGCATACACTTCTAAAAATTCACCTAACATTCTGCCGATACTCTGCATTGAGTAAGAACCATGAGAAGAGAAGAAGAAGAAGACGTATTCGGAGCTTTTGTTCGACGCCTTCTGTCCGGAGACCTGCCGACGTTCCAAAACCTCTACCCAAGACACTACTTCCTAGGCAAGTGCGGAGAACCACCAGTAAGTCTCCGATTACCCCCATCTAACAATGACGGCCAATATATGAGTAACACATTCCAACTTAGCGCTTGGCTTTTCATGTAGAGGTTTAAAAGAATCAACCTGCAGGTTCGATGGCGCATTCTATAAATCTAAAAAAATTCCGCCATATCCACGAAGTGAATGATGATGAGTGGGCGAAGCTCCGGAGGTAAACCTGGTAAACCATGAATCCTCTGTACATTTTGCCCACTCGATTTTATTACATCGCTCCCCCTAGCGTACGTCGCCGCACTTAATCGAACGATTGCCTTCAACCAATGACGCGCGCCATATGTGACATCATTCCTATTTTATAAGATCTCGCGTCTTTCATCAACTACAAGTACCACTTTCTAGTTTATAACATCTTGCATCTTTTCATCATCAGCTACAAGTACCACCATCTAGTAAACACTACAAGAACTAAACGAGAGGTGGCTACATACAGGAGACGGTACTGCCATCTAGTGAACACTGCAAGAACTAAACTAGAGGTGGCTACATACAAGGGACGGTACCGCCATCTAGTGAACACTGCCAGAACTAAACTAGAGGTGGCTACATACAGGCTACAGGGGACGCACAGCCCACGCCCTAAGGAGCTTCGCCCCTAAAATACACGGTCACTCTTTTTTGGAAACCACTAGTCTTTTCTCCCGAGAATCGTGGCAGGCGCAACAGTTCAAAAGGGAGTTAGCCGTATATTTTAAGATAGTCATATATCTGGCAAGTGAGAACTCATTAAAGCTACCACCAGGTAATTTTTTTTGGAGTAATGGTATGACCAGCTTGCCAGATGGCATGCCCTGGAACAAGTATATGTACCGTTCATGCATGTCACTACATATTTTTCAGTAAACTGAATAAGTGATAATACGTCCACAATATCGTTAAGATGAGCGCCGGAGTGGAGCACTCCAGATTCGCTTTGAGCAGCTTTTTTTTAATCGAGTATTTCTTAGAATATTTCAACGCAGAAATGTATGTATGTATGTATGTATGTATGTATGTATGTATGTATGTATGTATGTATGTATGTATGTATGTATGTATGTATGTATGTATGTATGTATGTATGTATGTATGTAGCACACGATTTATTAACTTGCCCAAAGTTTAAGCACTTGCTGAACACCCAGCCATCTTCACCTAACCGCTGCGTTCAAACTTGCTCAAAAGCGAAATATTACGCGTATCTGAGGCACAGCATCAATACGCAAAAATTAGGTGGTGTGCTGCTTTACTATAACATACATAGATTCGTAATTTCAATACCCTAGTGTGTCTCACTGTGCACTAAAAAAGCGACGCTATGCATGAAAAAGCGCCCAGCCAACGATGTAGTGCTGCCACCTGGCAGTGGCCTTGGGTTCCGACCAAGCTCATATTTCGCGATAAAACTGCCAAATGGCGTTCATATCTCACGGAGCGCCTCCTCTACTTTTATTTATTTATTTACAGTACCTACAGCGCCCGCGAGGGGCATTAGTGTAGGGGGGAGAAACGATTTTGAAATGCAGAAAAGCGACAGTCTATTAACACGGAGTTGAACATAAAAGAAATACAGATACATAATAAAGCATCCAATGGTGACACGTAATAAACATTGATGTGTGTGAAGGTACAGAAAAAAAAAGAAGCTGAAGCGTAGATCGCCAGAAAGATGAAACGAAAGTGTAGGCAACTTTAATGTGTGCTCAGGCTACGATAAAATATGATGTTCCAGCGCAGTGGCGAATGTTTCCCTGGACGCGGCTACAATTTCATGAGGTAGTTTGTTCCATTGCTTAATTGATCGCGGAAAAAATGAATATTTAAGAAGGTTAATTCTGAAAGTGAACTCGCGCACTTTAAGGAGGTGATCAGTACGAGCAGATATATACGCAGGCTCCGATATGTAGTTTTCTTTGTGAATACCCGTTAAACCATGGAATATTTTGTGAAACAGAGATAAACGTAAGAACTTGCGCCTGTCTTCAAGAGGAGGCCATCCTAAAGTACTCCTGATTTCGAAAGATCTTTTAGAAAAGTTGTAATCACCCGTGACGAAACGGAACATTCTCAGCTGCACGCGTTCTAGAGCGTCGATGTTTACCTTAGTAAAAGGGTCCCACGTGCTGCACGCGTATTCCAAAAGTGGGCGTACATTCGACATATACAGGATTTCTTTCAGGCTGGCCGGTGCTTGTTTAAAGTTACGTCTTAAGAAGTTTAATGTGTTGCTGGCCTTTGTTACGATGTAATTTATGTGGGAATTCCAAGTCAAATTGCTGGGAAAAATGACTCCTAAGTACTTATATTCTGTTACAAGGGACAGTCGTGTTGTATCCATGACATAGTTTGCCATCAGCGGGTGTCTTTTGTTTGTGAATCTTAAGAGGTTTTAATAAGAGGTCTTAATACCCAAAGGACGCGGCCAAATAAACATAAAGGACGTGCTGTCTTAGGCAAGGCAAAATATTATTGGCCGCTTGACTGGCAAAAGACTATCATCTTTCGACAATTGCAGCAAAGCATGCAGATACGCGGCAATTTTTTTTCAACTTGCACACAGCATAAAATGCCGAGCGAGTGTTCTCCCCCCCACCCCCTCACCCCATCCGACAAATTTCTGGAAGGTAGCGCTTGTTCGGTCCCGCACCCGTCATTAGTGCTTATATCACGCTTATATCGGATATCCCGAAAATAAAAAGAGGGGGGAGGGGGAAGTTCTTGCTTGTACTTTACGCTAACTCGAATTATAAGAACTAAATTTCTTTCTTTTTTTTCGTTTTTTTTTCGTCATCCTTGAAAAAATGCGGCTACCGTGATCAAGAATGAAATTTAAATCATAACATTTTTGCGAATATGCTGTCAGAAAGTGGAACAGTATTCTTGCTTCGCAGGTGCCATCTCGGAAATGAGTGGAAAAAATCCGAGCGATGCTCCACCCTCGGGCGACAAGAACGGCCCACTGGGCCCATCCATGGACGAGTCCGTGCTGACCGGTTGGTACAGCGTAATCAACTGGTTCCTACGATTCATCCTCGCGGATCCCATCGATGCTTGTGAGTCACTGAAACATGTGGAACTGTGGATAGAACGTACAGCGACTGTTACATTGTGTCTGTTACGATTAGCGAATTACCGTGAATGGGGTGGTGCTTGGGTGACCTTGTCACAAACCTTATCACCCCTGATTGGACGCTGGTCTTATATAAATGGGTGATTAAAAAAAAAGAGGATGGAAATCGAGAAAATGTATTGTTATATTTTGAAACGGAACAATCGAAACATGCGGAAAGTGAACACTGCACTTTTTGAACGCTCAATCATCGCCATCTAACCTCCTCTCCTTCTCTCCCTAAACTTCCTCTTTAGTGAGTGTTCTCTTTTCTTGTTTTTATTGACGTTGCGATAAAAAGATTAGTGATCGTATGTCGGTAAACTCACTCATCAGTCGATTCATTGAGATTCATATTCTCATCGAGCCGTAAGTCTGAATAAGTCCGGTTGAGAAAATTTTGGTGAGTCTGATGCCGACAGAGCCCTAAGCACAAAATTTATTCCAGAAATAATTCTGAGGGAGCTCTACTTTTCCAGCCGACCTATGAGCGTGAATACGAAAAAAATATTGAATACTTAATTTCAATTTATAGAAATGTGTCTGATGAGCGTGAATACGAAAAAAATATTGAATACTTAATTTCAATTTATACAAATGTGTCTGTGTTTTAATATTCTTACATTTTCTCCTTTTCTTTCTATACTCGTTATCGCCCGCACGACTGGTAATACACTAAATACTATTTTCACCTATTGGTGAGATTAGGCACAGAACGTGATCATTATGGTTTGCTCTGAAACTTACGCGGTCGCTAGTGATAACACTGTAATCTTCGATGACACACGTGGTATAAATGCCGACGCGCTTCACCGCTTGACAGATTATAGTTAGTGCCGACGCCCTGTTCGCCGATATATCAGAGTACAGCTTGGCTTGCTCGCTATACTTTTCTGGCCACAAAATCGGCCAAATGATAAGTTTGGCCGATTAGTAGTTTTGGGTTTCCGTAATATGTAGTGTTTGTAAGAACAGGTGTTCAGTTATAACAGTTCTTTGTAGAAGCGAGTCGGCTTGGCGGTGTCAACAGCAAATAGGTAAAAATTGTAAATATACGATTCCATTATTAATCAATTACATCGCTCATCTTTCTCACCTAATATTCTTGACCAGCGTAGAACATTTAAAATAAAAGCCCCCTATATGCCTTAAAGCAGCTGGCTGTGAAAGGTGACAATTTCTTTATTTCCTTATTTCATGCTTGTTCTTCTTTCCTTTTCTTCGGGCTCTGTAGCGTTTTTGAAGAAAGTCAGTCACGCCGACGTCATCGAATCCATGGATTTGGTAAGAATCATTGTTGCCATTTTATTCAATAAGCACTGATCTCGTTGTACAGACCACGCTATTGTACAGGTGAAAACACGAAATGGTATTGTGGTTAAAGAATGTAAAAGATACATAGTAATATGGGTAAATAAAGTAAAACACGCAGAGAATGAGTTACACGTTGACTGTAACACACCTGTCTTTGATCTTTTACTTTTTCTTTTTGATGGGCCGCCCCACCTGCTATAAGCCTAACAATGATTTAGTGCGTCCCCACAATGTTGCGTCGGTTGCAAGAAAAATGACGATTCACTCTTGAGTCTAACGTGCATTATCAGGCTCAATTCTGCGTTTCGTTTTAGACGTGTATCTAAATGCTCGAACCGACTTTTCACTAGCAATACTTCCAAATTCAGACCACCACGAGAAATTCATTCTGTGTATTTCACCCCGTAATGCGCAAAAATAAACCCCTTCTTAATTTTATCTTTTTCCACGTAATCTCAAACTAACAACAGTCGCGTGGTGCGTGTACCCCGTTACCGTACAATTAAACTTTTACTTCATTTCATATTTGCCTACGGCTTCACAAAAGGCAGCCAGAACTCACCATTTCTCTCGGCAGTATAGTGAACTTGCGCCTGCATGGTCCAAACAACGTAGGATTCCGGGAGGGAACGGAGGCTTGAAGATTTGTTGTTGGGGTGTTAACCACGTTATACGATTAGGATAGACGTCATAGTGCCGTGCTCCAGAGGACAGTGCAGTATTCTTTAGCGTATACGTCACAACGGGAAAAGGTTAGTACAAGTGACCAGTGGTCGTATAGCGACAAACTTTCGACACACGACACTGTTGTTCACAGGCCCACCGACAACGCTGCTAGTGGCAGTGCCGAGCACATTCTATTTTCCAAAGCAGGGGCGGCCGGCAGACAGCAGCCCATCTTGCCGTCGGCCCATCCGAAGTCTCAGATCCTAAATAAGCGCTTGCGCGTTTCCTATCAGCAGAGTCGGCTATACCTGTGGTTTCCTTCTTTTGTTTTTGTTTTCTTTCGCTGGAGTTGCGAGCAACGGCATCTTTATCGCAGTTGTCTCGAAAAAGTTGCTTGTTAGAGTGCTTTCTGCAGGCAACTCCTGCTTTAGAAAATGGAATGTGCTCGGCACGGCCGCTTTCGGCGTTGTCGGTTGCCAACGCGTAATTTTTTTGATGTAGTAACGTCTTCATAGCAGTAACGTATTCAAGGTGGTAACGTCTTGAAGGTAGTAATTTCTTGAAGGTCTTCACTTCTTTAATGTGGTAACTTCTTGAAGATCTTCACTTCTTCAATGTGGTAACTTCAAGGCGCGGAGACACCAGATCACTCGTCGAAACGCTGTCCCAAGAGGCACCACCTGTTCACAGATTTCTCGTGTACTCTCGCTTCATAGTCGTATCACTGCATGCCTATTTATCGTCCTCGTCTTCTTTCCATTAACTGGTAATTAAAATAAATTAGATCTTTCGTTTCTTATCGTTCCTGTCATTCAGTAAACTTGATGTTATGAGTTACATTTTTTTTTAATCCTATCGAGTGGAAGGCCCTTAAAAGAAGCTTCCAATACTCTTTTTGGTGCGTCGGTTTAGCTTGTAGCTTAAAGGTGTGTACTCACTTGAGCAATCATTTATTTTTATTTCTTTTTTTTTGCAGTACGTGCGCTACGAGCCACAGGTCGCGCTGCTGTACGCTTTGGGCATGGTGTTCTTCGCCGCTGGGATCGTAGGAAGTGTGCTCTACCCGCAGATGCGCCGACGCCGTATGTGCGGAGGGGATCGAACGCAGGACCTCAACGAGAACATGCGCTGCATACTGCAGCTATACACGGCTGCCTACATCATTGTCCTGGCTTGCATCCTGTGAGTGACAATAAATACGCTCCGATGCGCTACCTCCCACATGCATACAACACTAACGGTCTTTACGCTGTGTTTACGCGATGTATACCCTTTAAGAACGCGTATCGCATAAAATAAGACGTTGCCGGTGTTGTCTGTGAAACAAAAATCCTGCTGCTTGTATATAAGAGCGAAGAAAATTTATTTGGCTTTTTTTCTAATAAATGATTTGATTGGTCCTCATTCTCTCTTTCACGTCCGTCCATCCATCCGCCCACTCACGTTTGTGTGTGTATGTGTCGTGCGTACCTTTTACGTACCAGCAAGTCCGAAAGCATCGCATGTCATCGCATGTGTGATTCAAGTGTAATGACCTCCTCTCATGATAGGTTACTGTGGTGTCATTGGAAGCATTGTGAAGTGGTGTTACGAGATTGCCTAGCGAGATCTTTACCACCAAACTATATTGAACAGATTTGATACGTATAGTACAGCCTTAGAAAAACGAGTATGTGTTTATATCTTCGGGGAGTGCTGACTTTTCATGAGCGTCTTTAAAGAGAGACATTTACTCTTTTAGCTTCCACGACTCTCCTTCTTCTTGTTCCCTCCCTCCCCTTGTTGTTTTTTGTTTTTCAGAATGTAGCGTTTTACAAACACCTAGCTGATCACGTCTACATCCAGACGTACTGTACGTGAAGGACCAAAAGGCTTCACTGCTAGTGCTTAGCAATCTATGCTGCAATCATCTCACTGTTAGCTTGTATAGTTAGTTCGTAGCAATTTAACGACCTGGCGCATGGTCACTGGTTCTTTCTTTTTGTTTTGCTATTCCAGTTTGGGAGCCATGCTGATGCTTGCCAGCATTTTCGAGTTGAAGCAGTCTTCACTTCGACACAACGATGAGTTCTTATTATACGTCGGTGCTGTGCAAGATTTCTTCCGGTCGATGTCCGTCGTGAGCATTCGATTTTCTCTCCTCTTCGCGAGAATCCATTGCATGGAACCAAACGCAGCTTTACCGAAGGGCCTAACGTAAGAATAAGTGGCATAATTTGGTGCTGTGAACGAGAGACGAAGGAGAACGAGAGCAAACATGATAGGAATGGAATGAAGGCTATTTCTATCCCTAAATTACAAATTTTGTTCGTTGAATGACAAGGCCTTTCTACAAGGTGCCTAACATACTTTCCCCAAGAGCACTAACGCATGACAAATGTCTCGATACGCTGCTCAATCACAAGAAATTCTCTTTTTCTTTCTTTAACTTGATGACCTGACACTGACAAGGATGTGCTATAATTTCATGTCTAAAGTACGTTACTCTAATTGTCACTCAAAAAGTGCGTGTGCGAATATTCTGGCTTTCGTATACGCTATCATGGTTCGATTCGTGCGAGATACGAAAATCCCGCCTTTTAAACTGTCAAATATTTGTTATTCGAGTATACATAAAAACACTGATGGATGCACGCATAGTATACTAGCGAACACACACGAGGACCCTTAGGAAAGAGGCAGGAACACCGCTAGACTTCAGCCCCTCCTCCTCCTTGCGTGTCCGCAAGTAACGTGGAAGCGTTCAATCAATACCAACACGCCCACTTAAGTTCTTCACCACTGGTTGCAATCTCGAGAATGAATCGCCGGTGCCGGCGTGCAGAGATTCTTTCTAATGCTTGTGCTCTCAAAGAGGCCCCGACTGTTGCTCAAGGGCAACATAGACAACCAAACGCACGGGGAAGATGGCTAATACCTACCGTATAGTAGCCCAATAACATACCCTACGCTCTACGCAACTTCCAGAGGTGTCGTTCAGTTTTACATATTTTTTTCTATTTCTTCGTTATAATTTGTGACGCTATTAAGCAGATCTCAAATGACCAGACTATTTTAGACGACTATCGCGTAGCCTGTTTTTTTTTTCTTTTTTTTTTGTCGTGTTATTGCTATTTTGAACTAGATAAGCGAAATCAGTGATCTAGCAATTAAAAAGTCTTAAGCTGACTGGAAAAAATTTCTCTCATGACATCGCGCCGAAGGCTTACCGTTATACGTGCTGTCATCTGTATCTTAACAGCGGGACTGTAATGCACCTTTCGTTGGTCCGGAAATTTTAAGGCATAAGCACAAGACACCCGTTAACCCTAAACTTCCTCTGCTAGCGGATGCTTTCAATCCCTGCGTTTATTAATTGGCACGCATATATACTTTTGCAATGCCTGTGAAAACTAAAAGTCGTAGTTTCTAAGATTTAATGTGCCAGAACCACGACATGATTGCGATGCACGTTTTAGTGGAGGGCTCCAGATACTTCAGGTGGCCAGTGTTCTTCAACGCGCAAGTAGCTCTGTGTGAACGAGCCTTTCGCATTCCGGCTCAGTCAAAATCCGACTGTCGCGGCCTGTGTGGCACACGAGACCTTCCGGCCAGCTGCCGAGCATCGTAACTGCTGTGTCACCACGGCTACGACTGTGAATGTTTGCCTTACATGCGATGACTTCATCTGGCAGGTGGCCAAACAACAACAGGAGGCAAACGTGAATTACCTGAATGAGCTCCATCGCATTATGACAGGTGAGTCACAGCTTGAGTCTCATGACATCTCACATGTCTGTATAATACACTTACACAACGTGAGAGTGTGGCGAGTGCACGAGCAAAACGTGAAAAACGTTCCGTCGATTACTCGTGTCTGGCTTCTGGATTTCGTTTCCGGAGCGGAGCATGCAGAAAGTAAACACGTGACCTCAGAGATAAGTTGCAACAGCTCACACGGGCACGCTGCGGGTGTGAGCTGTGGCAACGTATCTCTGAGGTGGTGTTTTTTGAGTGTTGTGTGAAGGCACGTTCTATAGAGTGCGAGTGTTAGCAACACAGAAGGGTGTTCGTGTTAGTAACCGAGCCATTTCGGACGCAGTTCCTCATCGTATTTATCGGCTGTCGACAGTTCGCAGAGCTGATTCGCACGAACCACGTTATCAGTGCACGGATCAGCCGGCCGCTCATCGGTGGATGACAAATTCGCATATTGTAAGGCACCGCTACACAAGCGGTTCCATTTGCCTTGGTTATTCACCACGCATTGCTTCTCACCCGTCGTAAACTAGTAGCTGGTTCCGTTTGCGAGTAGCGTTGGTGCAACACCCCTCCAGTGGAGCGATAAAAAGGAAATGCAGCATTTCCGAGCCCGGCTCGGTCCCGCTGACTGTGTATACAAAAAAAAAAGCCGCCCACGTACTCCCATAGGAGGAAGATGCACGTTTACTATTATTTATTGAATGATGCGAAACGAAGGCAAGGAGTGTAAAGTTAAAGTGTGTATTTATTTGCTTGGTGTCATCGTTCTACAGGAAAGCGAACTAAAGACGTTCTTGACTGAATTGCAAACGCGCGCTCCACCGCTTGTATTCGCGATGTTCCGCTAGGAGGCGCAATGTCGCGCCACCTAGCGGAACGTCCAAACATGATAATCAGAATATGGAAGTCATGTACGGCATAATTTACGTCCACCTCGTAATGTTTTGCTCATTTTAAAGTGACGTATCGACCCTCATCATTCGTGCTTCGTATATCATCGATTCCCACAGTACGTGGGATCTGCCCATCTTTTTTTCACCAATTAAATAAAGGCATTCAAAAAACATTATTTTGTACTCCGAAGAGCGTTTATGGCTTCAGCACGATGAAGAAGTCTGATAGCTGCAGTTGCTTCCGCGGAAGCTTCAGCTTAACAAGCGTGGTTCGCATACCTTCAAGCTGTTGCGAATACTCTGGCGGCATTCCTCGGGCACACATGAAGTCTATAGCGCGTCGATTGGCGCAAGTGCACTTTTCGTGGTCATCGAAGGGGACGGAGAAGCGATGTTATGGTTGACCTCGTCGTCACTACTGTCACTGCTGCCGTCCCACAACGCCGGCGTCTGTCGCGACATCACATCCGGGACGATTGCTTCGTTGGTGAGTTCCTCAGGGCAGAGGAGGCACTGTCTGCCCTGAGGAAGTCTTCAACCGAGGCGACACGTCTGCTATCTGCGTCACCAGTAGCGATGCGCTCCCAGAGCTCATCGAGGTCCGCGGTTTCCGTGCAGGTCTCGCTGTCATTAGGTGAGGGAGGCTGGTCCTAGCGCACAAAGCCTGCTTTCCTGAAGCAATTTTGTATGGTGGTCATCTCGTACCACGCTCCGTAAACAAAGCGCACGGCCTTTAGAAGGCTGATCTTCAAGTCAAGGAGGTCAGCTGACTGAGCTGGCACCACTAGCGCGCCGCGGCAACTCAAGATGTCCTCGTATACCTGTCGTTCGAGCGCACAAATAAACATAAAAGAAGAGGGGACAAGCGCATTCTCGAAACTAAACGATTTATTGCAAAGACAAGAATATATAAGCAGGCAATCGGAAACAACGCATGTGTGTGCAGGCAAAACGTACAACGTGGCAACTCCAGAACACACAGCAAAAGCAGAAAGATTATCCGGAAACAAAATCTAGAAAAGCAAACTCCTTATCATGCAGCAAAACTGAAGGCTGTCTAACGCGTTGTTCTCCTCTTTTTCTTATACGATCTAACAATCAATTAACTCGTTAGTTGACGGAAGCTTTTCACAACGCTGTATATGCTTTTCACAATGCTTTTCACAATTGTTATAAATGGTTTGCCCCGTAACCCCAATGCAAAAAAAAGGAGAAGTTAAGTCGACCCGTCCTTATAACCAATATATCGTTCTATGTGTTATCGTTATAAATGGACTGAATATTTCTAACTTTTCAGTGTTGCTTTTTTTTTTGGAGGTTGTGGGTGAATATAATAATCTCTCCCGAAAACGAAGAAAAACTGTCTTACTTGCACATGCGCTTCGTCGCGTTATTCGTCTGTCAGCATTCTGAGGTGCACTTGATTCGGGTTTTGAACCTGTTACATAGCCATGGCGAGCGCATAGCAGGGCCGCACCAGCAAGATACCAACGTAGTCAGCAGAACGAATAGAACGTTTATTGAGAAATGTAAAACGTATTTATAGGCAGCTTAGTGGTAGACAGATAACGATGAACACGTGGTAGTAGCAATAATCTCATCTGGTGCAGGCGATCAGCTGAAGCGTCAATGTGTGCGTGCGTACCCACTCAACAACACGTGAAGACACAACAGAATCTGGCCCTGCCCATCCAATAAAAGTAATTTAGCCCTAGCCTGGCCCCGGTTCTAAATGAGCAGACATCAGCCTACCCAAGTTACTAATCGTTGTATATAGACGCGTTACGTCATCCTGGTCTGTAGCTAACAAAGACACATTGCCTAGATAACGCTACTGAGCCTCCGCTGTCTTCTTGCAGACTTCAGCGCCTACCTCAAGACCCACATCTTGTCGGAGATCAAAGCTGCTACTACGGTATCGTCGAGTGGTGGTGTCATGAAAGCCGGTAATGGAGTTCCTTTCGTCTCTATCCATGCGAAGAGAAAATTGACGCCAACTGTAAACGATATGCGCTACAAATGTTCAAGGAACAAAAAGTCATTAGACAAACTGGTCAAATCATTGATAGCTATATATAACAGCATTCTATCGAGAAAGTTATTAGACTTCCGCTCGAAAAGTTGGCTAGAGTGTCTAGAAAACGTTGTTAATGATTTAGATGACTTGCTACACTACTAAGAGAGAGAAAAAAGCTGTCCCGTGGGCCTCACATTTCATGAGGCCGTATCGACAAAAATTTTGCAGTGAATGCCCAAGATGACATATAAATACTTCATAAAACGAGTGATGAAATAACAGATTGATAAAGCACAAGAGTACTTGGTTTTTTTTTTACTACTTCGTACCATCCCCAGTGAAATGGGCTCACGGAGCGCCTTAACAAGACCCTAACCGATATTCTTGCCAAATACGTTGCGCCAGACCATCAGGATTCGGACATTCCTTTGCCGTATGTGACGTTCGCCTACAATTCATCCCGTCACAACACTGCCGGCTATGCGCCCTTCTACCTCCTATATGGCCGGGACCCAACTCTACTCTTAGACACTTTGCTACCTGCGACCACTGAATATGCCGGGCAAGCCATCGCCCGCGCCGACCACGCGCGCCAAGTCGCCCGTAATCGTCTACAGGCTTAACAGGCGCACCAACAACAGCTCTACTATGCTCACCATAGGGACGTGCACTTTTCCGCAGGTTCTCTCGTGCTCCTTTTGTTACCCACTTGGCGTGTGGGACTGTCTGAGAAACTGTTGTCGCCCAACACTGGACCATTCTGTATTGTTCGCCAAGTGACACACATCACGTACGAGATTGTCCCAACTGATCGAACAAAGTCATCGTCAGCTCTAAGCGACACCGTTCACACGTGGCTCGGCTAAAGCCCTATTACCCCCCTTCGACATCATGTGCGTAAGGGAAAGAAGTGTATACCTAAGGGCTCGTTTTTCTCTGTTATGACGCATTATTAATGAGATCTAACAAACAATGATGACAATGAATGTATAGGGGAAGTTATTAGAACCAATGTATAGGAAGAAAGAAAAGTGGGTGAAAAAATAGCTTGCCGTGAGCAGGAATCGAACCTACGACCTTCAAATAACGAGTCCGATGCTCTACCTAACTAACTTACATGCCGTGATAGCTCAGTGGTAGAGCATCGAACGCGTTATTCAAAGGTCGTAGGTTTGATTCTTGCTCACGGCAAGTTATTTTTAGGGGCGAAGCTCCTTAGGGCGTGGGCTGTGCGTCCCCTGTAGCCTGTATGTAGCCACCTCTAGTTTAGTTCTTGCAGTGTTCACTAGATGGCGGTACCGTCTCCTGTATGTCGCCTCCTCTCGTTTAGTTTTTGCAGTGTTCACTAGATGGCGGCACCGTCTTCTGCATGTAGCCACCTCTCGTTTAGTTTTTTCAGTGCTCACTAGATGGCGGGACTTGTAGCTGATGATGAAAAGATGCAAGATGTTATAAACTAGACGGCGGTACTTGTAGTTGATGATGAAAGATGCGAGATGTTATAAAATAGGAAAGATGTCACATATGGCACGTGTCATTGCTGGAAGGCAATCGTTCGATTTAGTGCGGCGACGTACGCTAGGGGGAGCATTGTAATAAAATCGAGTAGGTAAAATGTACGGAAGATTCATGGTTTACCAGGTTTTCCTCCAGAGCTTTTTTCATCCACTTTTCTTTCTTCTTATTTACATTACATTGGTTCTAATACCTTCCCCTATACATTCCTTGGTAATGTCGTGATTTCAATTATGTCGAGACGGGATCGCTTTGCGCTAGTCGGCCTGCCATTGTATGTTACCTTGTGCGTCTATAGTTCATTGATTTATTCAACTTCAATCATCTGCTCGTGCTGCTTTCCTTTGGTTTCTCATTTCAGATATCAGTGATGACAACCCACCGGTACGAATTCTCACTCGATTTTATTCTATGCGCGTGCTCAGATACTTGAAGAGAGTACACGGCTCGTATAACCTTAACTTTAAATTACCAGTACGTATTGATGATTGGCAGTTCGAAAAAGACGTTATTTAGACTAGGTGCTTCCTGTGCTATTCAGCCCGATTTCAGTGCGCCACAGAGTGTATTACGCCAATTTATTTTTTATGCTGTATACGGCAATTGGTATTGCTTGTAAAACTACTTCATTGTATCTGTGTACGTGTTAATAACTTATTAGCGTTATGACGTGGTTAGTATGCAACAGCAAGTGACACATGTAAATCATTGATTACTTAGAAGGACACAAACTTTTTTCTCGTATTAGGGAATGACGTTTTCCCAATTCTAAGACCACAATGTTTGGCGCTAAAAGACGCTTGGCAAGCTACAAAACCAGGAAAATTAAAAATATGAGTGGCAGCACCTACTTGAAGTTCACTGCTGTGGCAACATAGATTGACGGTGTGTGTTAAGTTCTACGAAATATTTATAGGATAAACATGAAGTATGCTTCAACATTTAAGTGGGTTAGAAATTTTCGAACGATGGAACGAGGTTTCAGTTAATTTCGCTGAGCCAATGCGGCCTCAAATAAAAATAAAAGACCCTGAAATCGTTGGCATCCCGTGATGGCAGTACACAGAAAAAAAAAGGCTGTTCCATCTGTTTGTCTGGTGTTATGTGCTGATGTTTATGTCTTTTGTACCCACCTGCTGAAATTCCTCCAGGGGATAGCATTACCAATAAATAAATAAATAAATAAATAAATAAATAAATAAATAAATAAATAAATAAATAAATAAATAAATGGCTTTTTTTCACCACTTTTTCTTCAATTAAATTATGACCATGGAATAAACGAAAGAAGACTTTTGTGATGAAAATATACTGGATTGTGCGTGCCGAAAGCATGATATGAGGGAGGCCGAAATGGAGGGCTCCCGAAATATCGAGCGAAATGTGACAGATGCAGCCGGGATCGTACCCACGATCTTCAAGTTAGCAGCTGAGCGCCGTAGCCACAGATCCACCGTGGTGTACGCAGTTGTTTTGTAAGGATAAGTTATCAATCCAAATCAATTCATAGTTTTATCTGGATGGTTTCACTATTGTTTGAGTGACCCTTCGACCTTTCGAAATGTGAACAATGCGCAGCGTCTTGTCATGGGTCAACACTGGTGGCTAAAGGACCAATAGGATTGGATCACTATACATAAGATAATTATATAGCAATGAATAGCAGCTATGTATTCACATGCTATAGCAAGGCACCGACATATTTTGATGTCGACACTGCTGCGTATTTAGCCCACCCGTGCGACACCGGACAGCTTAGTTCAATTAGGTAGCCACCGCGAATTATGAAATGAAGAACCAGAGACAACTACATGCTTGGCGACCAATTTTCTACCCCAGAGCCTCGCTTGTGCTTTGAAATTTGTTGCATACTGATCATATGCAGACTTCAGGTCAGTTAATAAATCGCGTAAATATGTGTAATACAGTGTTTCAGAAGAGTAAAGTAGCAACCTGGCGTTGCACAATGCGAATTGCTTAACGAGTGGATCGCTGAATGCTTTGAATATATTACAAAAGGCTCAGGCATAATTCTTCGCTCTCGTCAGCAGCAGCATCAGTAAAGTGCACGTAACAGGTTATGAGTGTGTAGCGGGTACCATGCTTCCTTCAAGGGTGACTAATACAAATGAAATATTGCACGTTTTTCAACTTGACAAAAATTTTAACTTTAGGTGCAATGGGTACCATGCGAGCGTACGTGTAAAGACTTCTCCAAGAGCGTGTACAGGAAGGCTCCAAGAAATGCCGCTCTGACAGCTTTCTCTGTGAGTGTGCTGCGGCTTGCGCACAGGCCTGATGTGTTTTTATTTTTTAATAGCTGTACGGTAGTTGTAGTAAGTGTTCGTAATATCATTTCGACCACTTGCACTTCTTTTACACTTGTATTTAGTTTTGTGGATTGTTTATAAACTTTCTTATAAAAGTTTACGCAATATTCTGGGGTATACAAGCCTAACAAACTTGTCAGATCTACGCCCAAAACTGCGAATCCTCAGGCACCGCAGCAAACCCATGAGCTTTGCAGTTTTAACTGTTTTAGCACATCATTCTTGCGCAGCTCTTTATATATAGTGAGGCCAAATGACATATAATTTAAGCGTGCGCTTGAGCATTAAACGCACGGTACCACCCTCCATTACATTGCCACGTCGTCCAGTTTATTCGTTGAATAATACTCTCGCTGTGCTGTGTCAGTAAACTTGATCTGCAGACCGCCAGCTTGTACTGCAGTCTTCTGTAGCGCCCCGTCTTGACGGCTGTAGTTATTTTGAACACCTATGTTTCGCACTTATCAGGTTATCCCAGAAGAGGAGAGAAAACTGCAATACAGTATTTTTTTTTTCCTCCATCACAGGTTGCCGAGAGCGCGTTGCAGGAGGGACACCTGCAGACAAAAGAAGCGGTGATCAATTCCTCTCACAAATCTTATTGCATCTTCTCTATTACAAAGTTTATCTGTCAATTCTATTAATGAGCTTCGACGTCTTTTCTAGTACGGCAAACCTATGAAAGAAATGTAGCTTTATAAGGTTCATGGTTCGGCTAGTTTGTGCATTGCAGCAAAGAAATGTACACGGGAACGCAGACGAGCACCGATCAATGGGATGAATAGGAACAGGTGTAACCCTTTAGCGACAAAAATAAAGAAACATTCTAAAGCATTTTCATTGTATGAGACTCGGTCTAACTGATTCCATTGTGCAGAAGGAAACATTCCAGGCAACCTGGCCTATTCAGTTATAGTATCTTCTTCTGGGCTCATCAGTGGCGTAGCCATGGGGAGGCGTGGGGGAAATACGGGAGGGGTTTAAACTTAACTAAATTTTACTTTGAGTTTTGAATCTGTCTATATATAGGAACACATACAAACACATGCAAGAACAAACAAAGAATGCCAGAACCTCCCTCCCCCCCTTTCTGGCTACGCTACTGATGCAAGTAACTTGTTTTTGTCACCATGCCCTGTGTTTCTCATCAAAAGTGAACATTGAGCTTTGATTAGAATACAGATACTGCTTAACTCTTGCACTATTTTTGGAACTCTTTTTCCGCTTTAAGCATTCCTCCCTCAGTCGTTAACGACACCCTTGTTGCAGCCTTTTTAACACTTACACCGCAGGCACAGGAGGCCATGGCGCAGCTGATAGCCACCAGCGTGAGCAAGACGTACAACGACTCACTATTTGGTGAGCAGCCTAGGGGATGTTTTGTGGTGTTTCTATAACTTTAGTGATTCGGTGACTTGACGGTCAATGCCCGGATCATGTAGGAGGTAGCTAAGCGACCTTGCTTGCTGTATTCGTCGAATCCTTCTGTAGCGTTAGGCGAACCCTGGCCGCCTGAAAGAAACTACATATATATATATATATATATATATATATATATATATATATATATATATATATATATATATATATATATATATATATATATATATATATATATATATATGGATGGCGCTGACTGTCACTCCTACTTCTAAATTCACATATAAACCCAAAAAAAGTGGATGGAGGGAAGGCCGCTGTGGTAGCTCAGTGGTTAGAGCATCGAACGCGTTATTCGAAGGTGGTAGGTTCGGTTCCTACTCACGGCTGGTTATTTATTCATCCACTTTTCTTTCTTATTTTACACTCCATTGGTTCTAATAACTTCCCCTGTACATTCCTTGGCATTACTGTCTGTTAGATCTCATTAATACTGTTACGAATAAATATAGCACCTGGTACTATATAAACTCTTTATTTAGGGCGAACTTGTGCCCGTAAACTCGAAGCTAAGAATGGTCAGCCAAAAAATGTTTGTGCCGCTGACTCTAACTTTGTCGGTCTCCTCTTCTGCCCCTCGAGTCTCGTGCCAGTCCCATGGCGTAGCATCGTGGCGCGTGCAGGACGGCGTTCCATGGCGCGGCTTTCTTGCTACTTGCTTGACGGCTTTTACGAACGCGAATTGTGGTACGCGTCTTCTGGGATGGTCGAGCTGTGGCATTAGTCCCCCTCCTAGCACGCATCGCCCCGATGCGTAGAGCCGGCTGACAGTTTCTAAACAATAGGACTTCTCCTTGTGTTAGACGACTTTGTTCAGTTCCTGTCATAGTACGGTTTCATACGTACTACATGTACAACTTCCGGGAGATTCCTGCGTCGTGTTGTGCATACTTGACCTTCAGGGATCACTTCGTAGTTTAATGGGCCCAGCTGACGAAGAACCCTGTAAGGGCCAAAATAGCGCCGCATAAGCTTTTCTGATAGGCCAAGTGCACGTACAGGCGTCCAGACCCACACTTGGTCTCCAGGGGAGTACTGAACATCCCTTCGTCTTAGATTGTAACGGTGCGCGTCGACGTTCTGCTGTTGAATGATGCGGTTCCGTGCTAGTTGTCGCGCCCCTTCTGCCCTTTCTACATATTCGCTTATGTCAGGGTCCTCTTCATTCGTGCTGTTGACAGGCAGCATCGCGTCTAATGTCGTTATTACTGTCCGACCATAAACAAGTTGAAATGGCGTGAAGTGGGTTGTCTCTTGTACTGCGGTATTGTATGCAAATGTAGCATACGGTAATATGGTGTCCCAAGTCCGATGCTCGACGTCCACAAACATCGCGATCATGTCAGCAAGCGTCCTGTTCAGCCTTTCAGTTAACCCGTTAGTTTGCGGATGGTATGCGGTAGTTCTTCTGTGGTCGGTGTGCGTTAGTTTCATGACAGACTGTACCAGCCTGGCAGTGAACGCAGTTCCTTTGTAAGTTATAAGAACTCTAGGTGCGCCATGTCGCAGCACTATCTGGGTCACAAAAACTGAGCCACTTCATTTGCCGTTCCTTTTGTGAGAGATGACGTCTCGGCATACCGGGTCATGTAGTCGGTTGCTACCACTATCCAGCGCTTCCCAAACGATGACATAGGAAATGGCCCTAGCAAATCCATTCCGACCTGCTCAAACGGAACTTTCGGTGGCTCTATCAGTTTCAAAAGACCTGCTGGTTTTAGGGGTGGTACTTTGCGTCTTTGGCCTTCTCGACATGATCTTACGTAATGCTGTACTGAATCCATCAATTTTGGCCAGTAATATCTGCGGCGGATTTTTGCCAAAGTCCTACTAATGCCCAAGTGACCTGCCGATGGGTCATCATGACACGCTTCTAAAATTTCCGCTCGCAGTGATGATGGTATCAGCAGTAGGAACGTTTCACCGGTGTGTTGAAAGTTTCTCTTGTAGAGAACGTTGTTGCGGAGGACGTAGGAACGTAGTCCACGGACGAAAACTCGCGGTACTTCGACTTGCTGCCTCTCTAAGTATTGAATGAGCAGAAGTAATTCTGGGTCCATTCGTTGATCATGAGCCATCTCCGACACATTCACAGCTCCAAGAAATGCGGAGTCTTGTTCATGCTCAGGAGACGAGTTCTGGATTGGTGCTCGTGACAAGCAGTCCGCGTCATTGTGCTTGTGGCCAGACTTGTAGACTACGGTGATGTCATATTCTTGTAGACGTAGGCTTCATCTAGCAAGTCTTCCGGAAGGATCCTTGAGGTTCGCAAGCCAGCACAATGAATGATGGTCACTGATGGCTCGGAATGGTCTACCGTATAAATATGGACGGAACTTACTGATGGCCCATATAACTGCGAGACATTCCTTTTCCGTAGCTGAATAATTATACTCAGCTTTCGACAGAGTGCGGCTTGCATAAGCAATAACTTTTTCTTCCCCGTTCTGCCATTGAACAAGAATAGCACCGAGGCCAACGTTGCTGGCGTCCGTATGAATGTCTGTTTTGGCATCTTCGTCAAAATGAGCAAGTATGGGAGGTGACTGCAAACGCCGTCGTAACTCAGAGAAGGCGTCTTCTTGCTCTTGGTGCCAGATGAATGGCACACCTTCCTTCGTAAGCCGTGTCAGTGGTTCCGCAATCTTGGAGAAATTTTCAACAAAGCGCTTATAGTAGGCACAAAGCCCCAGGAAACGTCGCATAGCTTTCTTGTCTCTTGGCCTTGGGAAATTTTCAACCGCAGTGATCTTATCCGGATCTGGGCGGACAGCGTGAGAACTGACAATGTGCCCGAGTAACCGGAGCTCCCGGAACCCGAAGTGGCACTTTTCGGGTTTGATCGTAAGTGCAGCCATACGAATAGCGTCCAGTACCGTTCTCAATCTCTGTACATGCTGCTCGAACGTAGTGGAAAAAATTACTACGTCATCCAGATAGACAAGACATGACTGCCATTTGAGGCCGGAGAGCACAGTGTCCATCATCCTCTGGAAGGTAGCGGGAGCAGAACACAAACCAAATGGGAGTACTTTGAACTCGTAGAGTCCGTCGGGTGTCACAAACGCCGTCTTTTCCCGATCCCGTTCGTCGACTTCTATTTGCCAGTACCCGCTCTTTAGATCCAACGATGAAAAAAAGTGAGCATTGCGCAGTTTATCCAACGTATCGTCGACTCGTGGGAGTGGGTACACGTCTCGCTTCGTGAAGAGGTTGAGTTTTCTGTAATCAACACAGAACCGCATGGTGTTGTCCTTCTTCTTCACCAGTACTACCGGCGATGCCCATGGGCTTTTGGAGGGCTGTATGACATCGTCGTCGAGCATCTCCTGTACTTGCTTCTTTATCGCCTCCCTTTGTTTTGGAGCTACTCGGTATGGATGCTGACATACTGGTCTAACATGCCCTTCGATTACAATGCGGTGCTTTGCTACAGGCGTACGTCCGACTTTCGAAGAAGAGGAAAAACACTCTGCGAATTCCTTGATCAACTCCACAATCTGGTCTTTCTGCAGAGATGAAAGCTCTCGGTCAATATCTATTTTCTCGAGGACACTGTCCACTGTTGAGGGCGTTCTAGGTACTTTTTCTATAGTGCAAACATCTGATACTTGTACGAAGTCATGAAGTGATGCTATGGCTGCTCCCTTCGCCACATGCTGTACCTCGTTGGTAAAGTTAGTCAATAGCACATCAGTATATCCGTTCCGCAGGTTCACTAGACCTCTCGCCACGCGTATTCCCTTTGTGAGCAGCAGTTCGACATTTCCATCAGCTAGTCCGGCATATTCACGAAAAACGTCGCTTTTCACAGAAACTGTCACGCTGCTACGTAGCGGCACTGTCACACCTTCATCCACAATACGAAGAGACGAAACAATTGGTTGCTCCGCATGACACACGGCAACAGCGTTCTCTGTAGAGAAAGAAACTTGGGATTTCTGCAAGTCGATGATGGCACTGTTTGCTTGCAGAAAGTTCATGCCCAGAATTGCCTCACGGGAACATTCAGGAAGAACAATAAAACTGCAGGCGTACACATGGCCTCTTATTCCAACTCTCGCTGTACACAATCCTACGGGGCTGACTAAGTGCCCGCCGGCGGTGCGTATCTGCGGTCCGGTCCAATGAGTGAGCACTTTCTTCAGCTTCTTTGCGAGCATGCTACTTATTACTGAGTAATCTGAACCTGTGTCTATTAACGCTATGGTTTCGACGTCGTCTATTCTGACTTGTAGCTCGGATGTCACGTCACCATTACTGCGCTTGTCTGTCGTTGTGTCAGTGTCGTCGTCTGATCCGGTCAGCGATGGAGGGTTTTCAGTTTTTCGAAAATCAGCGGCCCTGCCTCCACAGGTCGCCGGTTCTAGTTTTTCCCGTCGCGGGCTTGGTGAACGACGCCTCGGGAAAGTAGATGATGGGTGTGGACTCGGCGACCTATTGCGCATTGGTGCAATCGACCGCGATTCATGTCGCTGAGTGTTTGGATAGACATAGCGCGAAGACAAATATTCTTCGATTTCGTAAGGGCGCTCACCGTTACGAGGGCAGGGCGCATTCACTGGGAAGCCACGTAGCCCGACCCGACGGTAGTGGCATGTCCGATAAAGATGACCTGCCTCCCCACAGTGGTAGCAGAGGGGCCGCCGGTCTGCCGTGCGCCATACATCACTTTTGCGGGGTCTTGCTTCTGGCATCGGCGCTGGAGTACTGCGAGGAAAGGTCGGTGGCATAACGGGAGCTTGTGCAAAGCTCGGGCGTCTCATGTCTTGCCGTACGACTTGCGCGTACGACAGCTGTGGCTGAGGTTCTGTTTGCGTGTAGTGTGGCAGCTGAGGCTGCGGTTGAATAATTGCTTGCCGCACTTCTTCACGCACAACGTCCGCGATTGAGGGCATCGCTGAAGGACTTTGAGGAAGTTGCAGTTTCTGGAGCTCCTCCTTAACAATAGCCCTCACCATTTCCCGGAAGACGTCAACGTTGGTGGGGAAGGTTGTTCACTCCGCCCTGACTGAAGAGACGCTGAAGTCTCTGTTGTACAGTCGCGCACGTTGTTGTAGCGTCCTTTCCATGGTCGTTGCCTCGGACCGGAACTCCGCCACAGTTCGCGGTGGATTACGCACCAGGCCTGCAAAAATTTCTTCCTTTACTCCGCGCATTAGGTGCCGCAACTTCTTCTCCTCGGCCATGTTTTGGTCGGCTCGACGGAAGAGCCGTGACATGTCTTCTATGTACATGGCGACGCTCTCGTTATTCCGCTGGTTCCTCGCCTGAAGAGCAGCCTCTGCCTTCTCTTTGCGGTCCGTATTCGGATAGGTTGCGATTAGCTCTCGTCGGAAGTCGTCCCATGACAGCAAGGGTGCTTCGTGGTTCTCAAACCACGTACGTGCCGAATCTTGCAGGGCGACGTAAACGTAACGAAGTTTTCGGGCTTCGTCCCAACCATTCAAACGTGCAACGCGCTCGAAGCCTTCAAGCCAGTCCTCGGTGTCTTCAAAGGTCTCACCGTGGAAGACCTCTGGTGTACGTGGCGAATCCACGATGAGGTGAGATGGAGATGGCATCGACTGGGTGGCCATCGCAGTGACGCTTGTGCTTGAGGTCTCGACAGGTCTTGATGAGTCAATTAGGGGGCCAAACTCGGGCTGCTCACCACGTAGTCGGCGACTCGTGCGTTGGTGCACAGGTGTCAATTCTGCTGGCTCCAATCTTCTGGGATCTGGGCTTCTCCTTGCCTGTGGTGGGCTTGGAATCATACCCAGCACCTCCACCAGATTGTTACGAATAAATATAGCGCCTTGTACTATATAAACTCTTTATTTAGGGCAAACTTGTGCCCGTAAACTCGAAGCTAAGAATGGTCAGCCAAAAAATGTCTGTGCCGCTGACTCTAACTTCGTCGGTCTCCTCTTCTGCCCCTCGAGTCTCGTGCCAGTCCCATGGCGTAGCATCGTGGCGCGTGCAGGACGGCGTTCCATGGCGCGGCTTTCTTGCTACTTGCTTGACGGCTTTTACGAACGCGAATTGTGGTACGCGTACGCGTCTTCTGGGATGGTCGAGCTGTGCAATATTGTGTTAAAACACGGAAAAACGAGCCCTTCGGTATACACTTCATTCTCTTATATATATATATATATATATATATATATATATATATATATATATATATATATATATATATATATATATATATGAGGAAAATGAGCGAAGGAAGCAGGAGCGCAGAGGGTAAAGCGTGGCGTAGTATTGTAGCTTATAATATAGCAAGAGAATGAGAAAAAGGTGAGTTAGAACGAGGCCATTCTGGAGAAGAGGTTAGCACAACGCAGCAGGCAAGGCGTGGGGAAGGGAAGTGAGGATGAAATAAAGAGAAAGGGGAAGGAAAATGCCACCAGCACCACTGTTTCCTCAGTCTTATAGCATTCATATAGTCCAATTTTTTTTCTACTTTCTCCATAAATTTTTAACCTCAATGCTCGCAGCCCGAGAAACACCGCACATGTGCTTGGGTGCGCCTTAAATTAAAGTCGGCTGACGAGGATGACCGTAGTTTCTGGATAGTGATTATCGTTTTGATTTCATTTCATTTCGCAGAATGTCGCCTTTTTGCGAAGAATGGCTCGGACCGCGTAGTGAAGTTTTGTCAAGCCGTTGTTGCGGACACTGAAAAGGTACAAACGTCGAAAATTATGCATGATTTCGCATTTATGTGACAGTCTCGCACATTTTTTACTCTTATTGTGAGGCTTTTGTTATTTATTTGTTTACTTATTTATATTTTACAGAGCCTTCACTCATTTGTGAACGTTTCAGCTTCCCTGTTGAAGACAGATCAGCTGGGAGTCCTTAGCACATTGCAGCACAAGAGGTCAGTTAAAGCCACTGTAAAATGAGTATAATGAAACAAGAACGCGTGCCCCTCTCTTTGTAAGAACACTTTAGACTGCATTCACAATCACATATAAACTACAGTGAAAGATTTAAACAAAGAAGTCGAAGTGCTCGCAACTTTCTTAACAGCAAATGTGAAGCCAGCATTGGCCGCTACTTTAGCTCGTAAACATAGCGTTCTTTAGTAGGGACCACTCTGAAATCGAATAATATAACGTTAACGCAAAATTTATTACCAAATAAAAATTTTCACTTCCTGTAGAAAGCAGCGAATGCAGATGAGCATTGGTCATATTATCTTTATTAAAAACTGTTGGGTTTATTTCACGTAACCGGTAACAGAAAGATACGTTAAGCATCTACGCAATTCGTTCTAAACTATGGGACTCCTTACAATAATAAAGTGCCTTTATCTAACGCTTTGCTTTAAGCTTGAAAACTCGCGCAGTCCCTTACCTATTGTCCTAAAATGGCCCTAATGCGAAAGCCATCTTCCATTTCTTTTTTGCCGCTACACTAATAACCCGTCACGGTGGTCTCGTAGTTACGGTTGTCGACCGCAGAGGTTTAATTTTTTTTTTCGAAACCTTTTTGTGCTCTGACCCGCGGGTCGTGAAACTGAGTCCCGGCCACGGTGGCAGAACTTTTGATGGAGGCAAAAAAAGCTTGAGACCCTTGTGCTTAGATTTCCGTGCTCGTTAAATGACAACAGATTGCCCTTCACTCATGGAGTTTCCTATATATGCACTAGAGGGAACTCTGGCGCTAATGTCTGAGGGAGCTGCAACGCACGGCGCTTCAAGAGCATGCGAAGGATGGGTAGTACACGGATTCGTCTAATCTTACTTAGTACATTCAGCTTCGCGTTGCTTTGAGATGATTTGTCACGAAACGACATTCGGTAAATATTCAGCAGTTGCACTTCACTCCCTCTAATCTTCGTTCACCTGTACATTCAGGTGCAAGTTAAAAAATATGGCAGCATATCCACGGGGGGAATGATGGGTAGTGGGGTGAAGCATCCGTCCGTCCATTCGTTCTTGCTTCCGTCCGTCCATGCGTTCGTCTGTGTGAGCGTCCGTGCGTCCATCCGCCCGTCCGTGTGTGCGTCTGTTCATGCGTCCGAACGCCCATCCGTGCGTTCGTCCTTGCGTTCGTCCATGCGTCCGTCCCTGCGTTCGTCCATGCAGCCGCCCCTGCGTCCGTTCATGCGTCCATTCATGCATCTGTCTATGTGTGCGTTCGTCCATCTATTCAACACTCCAAGTACCACCATCTCGCATCTTTTCATCATATATTCCCCATATAGAAGCACCGCCATCCAGCGAACATTCCAAGGACTAAACGAGAAGTGGCACACGCACACTTTCTTACGGCTTGCGCTTCGGGTCTTCTTCCCACCTTTAACCACCTCGAGTTCATGGTATATACTAGTTCACTGTATTCATGGCACTGCGGCCCAACGCTCGCTAAACCTTTGTAAAACCAAGGAGGTTACGCCCAGTGAGTGTAACGTAGCAACCCTTTCTTGTCAGATAGTGCTCAATGTACATGCCAATAGCTGCTAATTGGTAATGAGAAACAGGAGAATTCGGCTTTAAGTTAATGCGCACGCGGTGAATTTTTATTGTTCAACAACGCACAGGAGTAATCTCTCACCGGCACCACCTTGCAGGTCAAAGCGTAAGACTGGTTACGAACTACGATACGATGAGGGACGAAAGGGTGCCGCTTTAATGAGCTTCGCGCCTAAAAGGAACTATGGCCTGTCTCCCCGAAAGGAACCCAGCTGGGATGCTAAGCAGCAGCGGTGCGCACGGCGTTTACCCGGTTGAAACGGGCGTCGACGCAGGTGCTAAAATAAAGGTTTGAAGCGAAACCCGATGTAGCGTTTACTCGGATAAATGTTTGTTTGAAACGCAGAGACACGGATTGTGGGACGCGTTGAAGATGTTTGCACTCGGCTTCCTTGGATCGCGTGTCATCGGTGTTACCTGAGTGCTATCTGTATTCTCTTACGCGATTGGTGTTCTTGACTCGCATCTCGTCGGTGTCGCTGAATTTCCACTATACCTACGCTTGAGTTCGGCTCCCCTGGCTCGCACCTTGTCGGTGTGTACGTTGCCATTCGCGAGCGCGATCGGCTTCACTAACCCTCGCAACGCCGGCGATAGCCTGGAAAGGTACGCGCACACTAGCGGTACGCATGCCGCGACGGTGTCCCGCATGTCGGTGCGGTCGCGCGGCAAGCACCGGCACGCTATGCACATTGGCTGTGTTCCGATTCTCAGACAGCACGTAGACAGTCTACGCAGACTGATTACAAGACAGCACTGAGCCCATGCTGTCCGAAAATCGGAAGACGTCTGAACGGCTTTTGCGCGACGATTCGTGACCTCACGTGAAGAAGAAAAAGCCCAAGAAAACAAACGTAACAGTTGTATTTTCTGGCCTATTTCCTGTTAAAATCTAAAAAATATTAAATTTTACTGACATTAAGCGTCTGGCGAAGCGTCTTCTTGTGTGCAGACGACCATTCCGGCGAGATTCGATCTATCTGAGCGATTTGCTTAGCTGCCATCTTATTTAGACAGCAAAGTAGCCTGCATCGTATTTGTCTACGATACGGTTTTCTCGGAGCTGTCTATGTTGCGCTGGCAACATAGACAGACGTGAAAATTGGAATTGGACTTAAGATCGCCGCCGTCCATTTAGCAGTCTATTTAGCCGTCTACGGTGAGTATTGGAACACACCCATTGTCGGCGCCGCGAGATTCTGGAGTCGCGCAGCACGCGCTTCCGCTGGCTCTTGGCTTCTCGCCGACAGATGGAGAGAGGTGGCGTGGCTGAGATGATGCCCACGGGAGCGCTGCGAGTGGTGGAGAGGGTGAAGTGAGAGAGAGCAGATACGCGGTGAGCACATGGCAGGTGAGGGAGAGACGTCACCGCGCACTGCTAAGAGGGTACTTGAGGTTTAAACCTCGTGTATGCTAAACCAACTAGCTCAGTGAGCGAATTTACTAAGCTAAGAGGGAGCGAGCTATTCGGCACCGCTCCAACACCTGCGTCGAGGGGAGTGGTGCGGGCGGAAGAACAGCGTTACACAGGCTAGTCAAAGAGCTGCTTTCCATCTAATATTTGTTAACGATACAGAGTACTTGGTACTCTACTATAGGAGAGCAGAAGCCGTCCCGTGGGCCTCACATTTCATGAGGCCGTATCAATAAAAATGACGCCACGATCGAGTGCACGGCACACACCATATGTTGGTCTGTTAGGGGGGGAAGGGGGTAGAAAAGGTGGGTAACTATTTAGAGTACAGGGTACTCTACTATGGCAGAGTATAAAGCCAGCCCGTAACCAAAGCGTTTCCCTCGCACGCCCACGGAGTTTTGCAAAGCGAAGTTATGCTTTGCGTGTTTAAGATAGTTCACTCGACGTTTTCAGAATATTTTTGTAGTGATATCATTATACAAATATGGCTTTTTGTCCCTGGTTAGGAGCGAAAAAGGTTGTCCTCCTAGAAAGTTCTATCAGACAGCCTGATGTCAGTTTCCAAGCACAAAACTTTTCTTTAGTCAGGGAAAGCGAACCTTTATTTTGAAATAGCCTTGTTTTTACAATAAATAAGATGAAGTCCTTGCGCTTTAAACAAAAACCAGATAACAACTATCTTGCAGAGGTGAATGGCCTTTGCACGTCCTGATGCTGCAATGCAGTTTTCCGTAGCTCCGCCACGATCTGCAGATTCCTCAAGCTTTCGCAGCCGTCAATACATCTTTAAATTACCTAAACACCTCAGGGCGGATTGACAAAATTTTCGTGCTCAAAAAACAGTGGCGAAGAGCTTCTACCCGGCAGCTTTTCCGTAACTATTCGTCGGAAAGAATGCCGGCGGCAGTATTGAATGCATGGTGCGGCTTATATTGGGGAGCTTTACGTATTCAAGGTATGTTGTAGTTTTAACGTCAAAGCTTTTTTAGGGGCGAAGCTTTTTAAACGGGCCCTCTAACACTTTTCGTGACTTCATAGTTCTAAAAGTTTTTTTAGCTGGTTGCGTACACTGACGGCTTAAGAGATACGTGTCGCAAGAACGGTAGCGACAAGGCCACGCAGTGCAAAGATATTCAGCGTAGAAATATCAAAATACAATGAAATAAATGCTTACCCTCAGCTCTATTTTCGTGATAAGACGCCGTTGCGATGGTAACAAACAATGTAATACTTGAAGAGGGAACGACACGTGCGAAACGAGCCAGCTCGCGAACGCTTCTGTGATGTATTGTAGCTTTACTGATCTTTCTCTTTGCAATGACGTATGTATATATATATATATATATATATATATATATATATATATATATATATATATATATATATATATATATATATATATATATATATATATATATATATATATATATTGTAGTGAAGAAGATGAGTGCTACTCAGAAAGGCAGGGGGTATGACTCAGTCGGTGAAGAAGAGGACGTTTGGTTGGCTGGGGACTCAGGCTAGTTCCGCCATTACCGCTTGACGTGTCGGGACCGCTCTCCTGTTTTATAAAAGAGTGCCACTCTAAAACGCCTCATTATGATTGGGGGAGAGTGCTGGGTAACACCTAATCCTGGAATTGCGAAACCGTACGTTGCCTCCAGTTGCTACGATGTCCACGAACGACGATCAGCAGGCGGCCGCCTCGGCTCCAACTGCTGCAGCTCCTGTCTGTCTCGACTCCTTTCGGCAACGCCATCCGCCTACCCTCGGTGGAACCGATGACAAAGACGTGGAAGACTGGCTCGACGAATACGACCGGGTAAGCAAGCACAACAAGTGGGACGATGCGTACAAGCTTACTGTCGTCCAATTTTATTTGACCGACGTCGCCAGTCTGTGGTACCGTAATCACGAGAGAGACCTCCCCACCTGGTCGGCCTTCCGAACGGCGTTTGCGGACTTGTTTGGCCGTCAAGCGCTTCGCAAACTACGGGCCGAACAGCGCTTGCGTACTAGGGCTCAGCAGAATGGTGAGAATTACACCAGTTATATCGAAGATGTGGTCGACCTTTGCCGACGTGTCAACTCGGCCATGACAGAAGCCGAGAAGATCAAACACATCTTGAAAGGCGTGACTGACGACGCATTTCAGATGCTTGTCGCCAAAAGCCCGCAAACGGTAGCGGAAGTGATCCAACTTTGTGAGAGCTATGATGAGCTCTGGAAACAGCGTGACACCACTCGTCGTGCCAGCACGCCATGTGCAACAATCTCCGCTTTAACGTCGGCTAGCACTGCTATAGACCACACCACTTTGCTTCTCGAGATCAAGCAATTTGTACGAGAGGAGGTCGCACGCCAGTTGTCCCTCGTGCCTTATACCTCCGAAGGTGCCCCATCTACTTTAGCGCCATCAATACAGCGAGTAGTCCAGGAGCAAGTGTCCGAGGCGCTACCAACAGCTCACGCGCCACCGGTGGCTGCTCCATTGACCTATGCCGAAGCACTGAACGAAACCCGACGTCCGCCTGTCATGAACGGCCACGTTTCTTTGTCGCGAACGCCTACGTCCACGCACCCCTTTGTCGTACCGACTGAGCCTATGTGCCAGGCTGCCGGTCCTTTCTCCCGACAACCACCTCCACGCTTTCAGAACCCTTGGCGCAGTCAAGACAACCGCCCCATATGCTTCGCTTGTGGAATTGCGGGTCACGTGGCACTATTTTGTCGACGGCACGAGTTTTTCCTGCGTGGCGACGTCAGGCCCAACAATTACGATTTCCTAGCACGATCGGAGCCTGCTGTATATGGCGACACTGCCACCATGAACACATTTTCACATCGCCGGAACTTCAACAGACACCGGTCGCCTTCACGCCGACACCGTTCCCTTTCCCCTATGCTACGTCGACCTCGCCCTGTCCCTGAGGAAAACTAGGAGCCGCAGTTCCGGGGGCAAGAACTGCTAATCTTTCGAACTCCACAAGATTTTGTTTTTCGCCGTCCAACGTCGTTGCTGTCATGCCGTCATCGACTGTGCTCGCGCCGAAGTGGATTTCGCGCCGTTATGCGACGCTGCTTCACTCGACTCATCCCTTTCACCTGCCAAAGTTTTCGTTGCCGCCGACACTTCGATACCCCCGTTCTCGTCCGCCCTAGTTCCGCTTTCCTGTGACGTCTCTAGTAGCTCAACTGTTCTTTTTACGCCTTCTGAAACCGCTCTTCGCCGCAAGTGCTTCCTGATTCCTTTCGCCGTTCTGAATGTTCACAATGGATCAAGTGCAATTTATGTTTCAAGTCCGTTTCCCTCGCCTTCCAAGTTACTGTGCGGAGAGTGCCTGGGTTTTGCCGATGACATTGATCTCTCGAGTGCACGTGTAGTTCCTGACCACTCGACTATGCTACCTATTGACGCTGTTATTGTTGCGCGTCATCCTCTTTCCCATCATTCACCGACACAATTTCGCACTGCATCGACACCAACCTTACGGCTCAGCAGCGCACCGACATCATCGCGCTCCTCGAGCGCTTCCGCGCCAGCTTCGACCACCAGCAACTGACTTTGGGCCATGCTTCCACAGTGTCTCACGAAATCGACACTGGCCTTCACGCTCCTTTACGTCAGCGTCCGTATTGGGTATCGGCATCTGAGCGTCGCATAATCGCGGAACAAGTTGACGACATGTTGAAGCGAGGTGTTATTGAGCCCTCTAACAGCCCGTGGGCCTCCCCAGTTGTTCTAGTCAAGAAAAAGGATGGCTAAATAGGATTCTGCGTCGACTACCGCCGGTTGAATAAGATCACGCGCAAAGATGTTTACCCGCTACCTCGCATAGACGATGCCCTTGACTGCTTACAAGGCGCGGAGTTCTTCTCGTCACTAGATCTGCGTTCAGGTTATTGGCAGGTTCCCATGGCTGAGGCTGATCGCCCCAAGATGGCTTTTGTTACACCTGATGGCTTATACGAATTTAACGTCATGCCATTCGGGCTCTGCAATGCGCCTGCCACTTTCGAGCGCATGATCGACAACATCCTCCGTGGCCTGAAATGGCAGACATGTCTGTGTTATTTAGACGATGTCGTGATATTTTCAAGCGACTTTTCAACGCATCTTCACGGCTCGAGACAGTGCTTACTTGCCTCGCCGCCGCCGGTCTACAGCTCCACTTGAAGAAGTGCTGCTTCGGCGCTCGAAAACTCCTAATTTTGGGCCGTGTTGTATCTAGAGATGGTATTCTTCCAGATCCGACGAAACTCCGTGCCGTTGCCGAATTTCCTAAGCCGAAGACCTTAAAAGAACTTCGCAGCTTCCTCGGTTTATGTTCTTATTTTCGTCGTTTTATTCGCAACTTCGCCTCCATCATATCGCCCTTGACTGACCTTCTTGCCGGCAACAACGACCTTTCTAAGAGTTGGTCGTCAGCTTGTGATGATGCGTTTGCCACACTCCGCCACCTTTTTACGTCACCTCGTATACTGCGACATTTTGATCCTCTTGCCCCGACGGAAATACACACGGACGGTAGCGGAGTTGGCCTCGGTGCTGTGCTCGCCCAGCGTAAACCTGGATTTGATGAGTACGTCGTCTCTTACGCCAGCCGTGCACTCACAAAAGCAGACCACAACTATTCAGTCACCGAAAAAGAGTGTCTAGCCATCATATGGGCCATAGGCAAATTTCGACCCTATCTTTACGAGTGCCCATTCAGCGTGGTTACAGATCATCATGCATTATGTTGGCTCTCCTCGTTAAAAGATCCCACCAGCCGGCTCGCCCGTTGGGTGCTTCGGCTACAAGAGTACGACATCCACGCCGTTTACCGATCTGGCCGAAAACATTCCGACGCAGACGCTTTGTCCCGATCACCTCTACGATGTAGTGACAAGTCGCCATCTTCGCCTGCCCCCGAAGTGACTGCACTTAGTGTCAGCGACATGCTACAGGAGCAACAAAACGATCCTTGGATCGCTTCACTTATTAACTTGTTGAGTCGAACTCCCTCGCTAAATATCCCTAGAGGTATGCGCCGTCAAATACAGCACTTCGTTATCAGAGATGGTTTGTTATACAGACGGAATTATCTCTCTGAAGGACGCCAATGCCTCCTAGTCATTCCCAGACGTCTCCGCTCAAACATATACGCCTCCTTTCACGCCGACCCACAATGCGCTCATGCTGGAGTGTTAAAAACCTACACCCGCATGTCCCACCGCTACTACTGGCGTGGAATGTATCGCTTCGTTCGTCGCTACATACGTTCCTGTCTCGCTTGTTAACGCCGGAAGAATCCCACTCCAAGTTCTCCAGCTCCACTACAACCCTTACCTTGTCCTGCTCGACCGTTTGACCATGTTGGTATTGATCTGTATGGACCTCTTCCGATTACAACGGCTGGAAATCGCTGGGTAATCGTCGCTATCGATCACCTTACGCGCTACGCAGAAACTTCACCACTCTCTTCTGCGTCAGCCAGTGATCTCGGTCGTTTCATACTGCATCAGATCATTTTACGTCACGGTGCACCACGGGAACTCTTGAGTGACCGAGGGCATGTGTTTTTGTCGGACGCTGTCGAATCGCTTCTCAAAGAATGCCAAGTCATTCATCGCACCACCACCGCGTATCATCCTCAAACTAATGGCATTACAGAACGATTCAACCGTACATTAGGAGATATGCTGTCAATGTACGTCGCAACCGATCACACCAATTTGGACAGTATTCTCCCTTTTGTAACATATGCGCATAATACTGCTGTCCAGACAACCACTGGTTTCTCTCCATATTTCCTTCTTTATGGTCGCGAGCCCTCTTGCACGCTAGACACCATCCTTCCTTACCACCCGGATGTTGCTGAGTCGACGACGATGTCACAGGCTGCTAAATACGCGGAAGAGTGTCGTCAGCTTGCCCGTTCCTTCACAAGTGCTGAACAGCAACGCCAGAAACACCACCGCGATAGCCCGACGCCCCCGACTTCTTATGCATTAGATGACCTTGTCTGGCTTCTCATCCCTTCAACCAGCCCTGGTCTCTGTTATGCCAGCGAGTCCTCGTCAAACGTCCGTGCCTCGGAAAAAGGCAATCTGGGTCAAGGCCAGCCCACAGTCTGCCTGGCGCGATCACCTCGACGGCGTGAACACGCGCGGCGCCCCTCTGGCCCATGTGCAGTGAGTCAGCGGCGCGCGTGACAGCGAGCCGGCGGCCGCGTGTCTGGTGGTCTGACGCATGGCGCGGCGGCCCCCATTGGCGGAATCTGCCCTGACGACCAGCGGCGCTTCTGATTGGACATTTTGGTTGGACCCGGTGTAAATAAAAGAAGCCCTGCGGCGCGTCGCGATCGGCGGTCCTAGAGAGAGGAGTCCCCATGTCGGAGGGCCGACATGTGTGTGAGTCAGCGGTCTTAGGCGAAAGGCTGACCTATGTGTTAGAAAGGAGAGCTCGGCTCTTCGAGTCTCTGTCGGCCCCAGTGCCGAAATTGTAACGCCTCTGTATATATGCTGTACATAAACCTTGTTTAACTCACCGTCGTCTCGTCCGCTCGTCCTATCAGCTCTGCGCAGAAGCAGTCGCGAGCTGATAAACATACGCTACCAAACGGCTGGTGACCTTCCCGGCGGAGTTGAAAGCAGTGGCGCCTCCGGGGCCGTGTTGGCGTCGCCGTCTTCCGCAACAGTGGTGGCTTCGGCGGGATCGGTCCGCCGCTACGCAACAGTGGTTGGCAGCTGCGGGATCGGCCGGCGTCAGCGACATCGATGCGGTGAGTGCCTGATGTTTTCCCCTCAGTTCACCAGACTACTCTAGCTCAGGTTGTAGTAGTTTAGAGAAGGGCTGTGTGAAGCATTAGAGTGAGCTTTGATCGTTTCAAGCAAAGTCGAAGTGCTTTGAAACCAAAGTTAATGCGGAGGGGGTAAACACGGGAGAGTGAAAAATTGCTTGCGCGTCTTGCTAGTTGACTTATAGTGGGTACGGCAAGTAAATTGTTAACAGGGGCAAACAGAAAGAGGCTAGTGTGAACGATGGAGAACCTTAAAGTGAAGGAACTCATCGAAATTTGTGAGGAACTCGGCATTACTTTGGGCCGTGCGAAACGAAAGCAAGCGATCCTTGAGATCATGAAGGATGAGGGAGTGTCGGCTGAGGAAGTCGATGAGGCCTGGGTGGATATTAAAGCACGCCGTGAGGAGGCTGAAAGGCGAGAAGTAGAAGCTCGCGAAGAAGCTGAAAGGCGCGAAGCTCGCGAAGAAGCTGAAAGGCGCGAAGCTCGCGAACGTGAAGAAGCTGAAAGGCGCGAAGCTCGCGAAGAAGCTGAAAGGCGCGAAGCTCGCGAACGTGAACAAGCTGAAAGGCGCGAAGCTCGCGAAGAAGCTGAAAGGCGCGAAGCTCGCGAACGTGAAGAAGCTGAAAGGCGCGAACGTCGCGAGGAGGCCGAGAGACAGGAGCGCCTTGAGATGAAACGACTAGAATTGGCAATCCTACAGTGTTCGCAGGCGCCTAGCGCAGCTTCTCCGACGATTCAGGTCAGCGGTATTAGAATTCGGGATCAACTGCCACCGTTCGTAGTAGGCGAGGACATGGCGAAGTATCTCGTCAAGTTTGAACACGTCTGTGAGCGAAATGCTTTGGAGCAGTCTCTTTGGGCGCGGAACCTGCTAGCTCTTCTTCCCGGCGAAGTGTCCGACGCGATAACTTGCTTGTCGAGGGAAGCGTTTGAGAGCTATGACGAGGTTAAGGAAGTGCTCTTGAGACGTTATAAGTTGTCACCCGAGGCTTTCAGGCAAAGGTTCCGGTATGCTGAAAAGGGGAAGGAGTCACACGTTGACTTCGCGTTTCGTCTTAAAGCCGATTTGATTGAATGGCTCAAGGGCGAAGGTGTTTATGACGACCGCGATAAAGTGGTGGAATGCGTTGCATTGGAGCAATTCTACCGCTGCATCGAGGAGGATGTCAGACTTTGGCTGCAGGACAGACTTGGGGAAGTACAGTTAAATAAGGCAGCTGAGTTAGCTGAGGAGTATTATACTCGCCGAAAGTTGCATAGCAGGGCAGTGCGCGTTGAAAAGGATGAAAGGAAAGAGGGCTTTTCAAGGAAACCTGATCAACAGAAACCCGTTCCGCACCGTAATTTCAAAAAGGACCCGTCTCTTACGAAGGACAGTGTAGGGGAAGGGCAAACAGAAGCGGAGAAATCGAGTGAGGTTTCTACCACACAGGCATTTGAATCGGAAAACAAACGGAAGCCGCTAATCTGCTACAACTGTAAAAAGGAAGGGCACATCGCGAGAAACTGTCAGGAAAAGTTTGCCTTCGCAACGATCCGAGAATCAGAAAAAAACATTCGGTTGTTGGAGCCGTATCTCCAAGAAATTAGGGTCAATGAGAAAACGTGCCGAGCACTTAGAGACTCAGCGGCAACCATGGACGTTGTCCATCCTTCATTGGTGTCTCCGGATGACTTCACAGGAGAATGCGCGTGGATCAGGCAAGTCGCCGAAGAGCAGAGTGTTCGCTTACCAATCGCCACGGTTGTCATTGAAGGCCCGTTCGGTAAGCTTCGCACCGAAGCGGCTGTGTCTGCCGCGCTGAACGATCGTTTTCCTTATCTTTTCTCCAACAACTCGGAGCAGCTCCTCAAAGAGCAGGGCAAATCGTTCTTCCCCAACTTAGCGTGCATGGCCCTCACGCGATCGCAAGCGCGAAAGCTTTCGCGGAAGCTGGACCTGGTTCCATGCGGTGAACTCTCAAGTGACCTTGTCGGCGGGTCGACGGAACCCCAGAAAGGAAAGTTTCCGCATGAGTCATGTGAGCAGTCACGCGAGCGGCCCGTCGCCGACACGACCGGCGCGGTTTCCGGAGAAAGGGGAGACGGCATGGCGCCATTGAATCAGAGCGAGAGGGTTGCAACGCTCTCGCCTGTAGCGGAAAGTTGGAGCGAGCTGCCGAGAGTTGATCGAGAGACGCTCATTCGAGAGCAGCGTGAGGACCTCTCGATTGAAGCGCTAGTGGAAAGCCACAAAAACGCGGCACAAGTGCTGTCGAAGGAGCACTGCGAGAAATCGGTGAAGAAGCGTGCTTTTGAAGTTGATAATCAGGTAAGGCTGCTGCAGCCGTACAAAAGGAACAGGCTTGAGATTGATTGGGAAGGGCCCGCAAAAGTAGTATCGAAGCTTTCTGATACCAAGTGTGAATTTAAATTAGGAAGGCGGCCGAACAAAGTTTATCACAGTAACTTGAAAGCAGTCGTAAATTTACTTTTAAGTGCTTCAATGGAAGAGGAAGCAGAAATTTTTAGTTCTAGTGAGATAATCGAAAGGAAATCGGAAGTAATCCGGGAACAGTTGAACCTGGAGCCTAGCTTAAGTGAAGGAGGACCTGAGAAAGAGGACCTGAGAAAGATTGGTTCCGAGTTTGGAGACGTGTTTTCGGACCGCCCCGGAAACATGAGGGTGATCGAACACGATATCGAGCTAAGCGGTGAGGAGTCAATCCGTAGCAAGCCGTATCGTTGTTCCCCTGGGCAACGTCGCAAGTGTGAGCCGCTCTTGGTGCCGCATAGGTATCGTCGCCTAAAAGTGGCCGGTTACTGAGGTGGAGCATGTTGCTCCACAGCGCAACTTTGACGTTCGCTAAAGAAAAAAAAAGGGAAAGGTAAACGTTAATGCAGGTGCATTGAGCAGTGCGTTTAGTTAGTACCTTCTCAACCTTTCGGTTTCTGGCTGGTGATTCGGGGCAAAATTTTGACCTCATTACGACCTGGGCTGAGCGTTCTCGTTCAGAGTGATCTCAAGGGGCCAACGTTATGTGGTATTCTAATCCGTTACGTTGTTGTACGTGGGAAAAAAAATTGAGTTGTCATTTTAAGGGTCTTTTGTCCCACATGTGCCTCTTGATGTAGAGGGAACAAAATTCCGATAAACACGTAGATAGGTATATGTTGTATTATACTTTGTCTGGTGTTCTGTCGGGTGACCGAGGGCACTTGCTTGTGTCGTGTGTTGTCTGTTGTCGAACCGTTCTTAGCAAGTTGCAGAACCATCGACAAGTGCTGAAACCGAAGATGGTCAGAAGAGACGAGTGAAGCTGGTCGACAAGTTGTGGCGACAAGTCAGTGGAGCTGGGATCCGTCGTCAAAAATGGGATGTGTTCCCGGAACAGTTTGGAGCTGTATTCTCCCTATGGCCCTGGAGGCGAACCTGGAGGGACCTGGCGAACGAGCGCACCTGACATCCGAGCCCCGTGGAAGCAGCTCGTCTTTCCGGTGCATTGTCTGGCGGCGGGGGTGCTGTTATGCCAGCGAGTCCTCGTCAAACGTCCGTGCCTCGGAAAAAGGCAATCTTGGTCAAGGCCAGCCCGCAGTCTGCCTGGCGCGATCACCTCGACGGCGTGAACACGCGCGGCGCCCCTCTGGCCCATGTGCAGTGAGTCAGCGGCGCACGTGACAGCGAGCCGGCGGCCGCGTGTCTGGTGGTCTGACGCATGGCGCGGCGGCCCCCATTGGCGGAATCTGCCCTGACGACCAGCGGCGCTTCTGATTGGACATTTTGGTTGGACCCGGTGTAAATAAAAGAAGCCCTGCGGCGCGTCGCGATCGGCGGTCCTAGAGAGAGGAGTCCCCATGTCGGAGGGCCGACATGTGTGTGAGTCAGCGGTCTTAGGCGAAAGGCTGACCTATGTGTTAGAAAGGAGAGCTCGGCTCTTCGAGTCTCTGTCGGCCCCAGTGCCGAAATTGTAACGCCTCTGTATATATGCTGTACATAAACCTTGTTTAACTCACCGTCGTCTCGTCCGCTCGTCCTATCAGCTCTGCGCAGAAGCAGTCGCGAGCTGATAAACATACGCTACCAAACGGCTGGTGACCTTCCCGGCGGAGTTGAAAGCAGTGGCGCCTCCGGGGCCGTGTTGGCGTCGCCGTCTTCCGCAACAGTGGTGGCTTCGGCGGGATCGGTCCGTCGTTCGCAACATCTCTCAACGAAACTGATGTACAAGTATGACGGACCTTACCGTGTGGTTAAACAAACTTCACCCGTCAATTACATCGTGGAGCCACTTTAGCAGCCCCATGATCAACGACGCCGTGGACGTGAGACCGTCCACATAGACCGCCTAAAACCGTATTACGATCCCTCTATTGTCTCCTGCCCATGAGTCGCCAGGATGGCTCTTTTCCGGAGGGGAGGAAAATGTAGTGAAGAAGATGAGTGCTACTCAGAAAGGCAGGGGGTATGACTCAGTCGGTGAAGAAGACGACGTTTGGTTGGCTGGGGACTCAGGCTAGTTCCGCCATTACCGCTTGACGTCTCGTGACCGCTCTCCTGTTTTATAAAAGAGTGCCACTCTAAAACGCCTCATTATAATATATATATATATATATATATATATATATATATATATATATATATATATATATATATATATATATATATATATGTATGTATGTATATGTGTGTGTGTGTGTCATCATATATATATATATATATATATATCTTTTATTTATTTTTATTTTAGTTTCTTCAAATGACAGCACCCGCAGCGTCGCTGGCGCGTTCCTCCAGCAGATGGCGTTCGGCGCATTCTTAGACCAGCTTAGTAGTTTTCAAACTGGAAAAGTCGGAGAGCTTTATTCTCTGTCGCTTTGAGTGAAAAATCCTCCTTGTGAAAAATAAATTCAATAGTAATTGCTATTTTTATGCGATGCCGGGATTTCATTTAACGTTTCATTTATCCAATCATATGGCGGCAACCTTCCGGCGTCATTTCCGCCGTTCACAGTAGTTCTGGCGAGGGGCACTACGAGTTATTCAGTCGGCACTGATGTTTTCAAGCGTTAGATGGAAGTTAAGCCGTGGGTCTTTCTTGGTACGTGACCACCTAGTTCTATGACTCACTCAGCAGGAACAGACAGACAGACAGACAGACAGACAGACAGACAGACAGACAGACAGACAGACAGACAGACAGACAGACGCACGGAAGGACGGATAGACTGGAGGATGCACGAACGGATGGACGAATGGACGGATTCACAGACGGACTTAAAGAACAGACGCCTCGCCCCACTCAACATCAGTCCCTCCGTGGATATACAGTGATTTATTGTCTGCTCTTCCCTGGCGCCAGTGGTGCAACGCTGGTTATGTAGTTTTGTGGTGTGGTGAGAGTGAGACTCGATAGTAAGGGAGGTGTATAGGACTGCGCCGGTAAAGGGGATGGCAATGGTTGGCTGAGTGGGCCGAGAGTGAATTTTGGTGTAAAAGGGGGACTGATCGAAGAGGCCCTAGAGTTTCCTAAATATACACTAGAGGGAACTCTGGCGCTAGTGTCTACGGGAGCTGCAAAACACGGCGCTTCAGCGAGCACAGGAATTATGGGCAGTACACGCTTTTGTCTAATCTTCGTACCACTAGCTTCGTGTGTTTTGGTGTGACTTGAGCTGTTTTATCTTGCAACAAAAATCGGCAAATTCCCAGCTCTTGCGCTTCAACACCTTGTTGTTGTTTTTTCAGGCTTACTATCTTAAATCGGGTCTTAAAGTTCAAAATGGTTCGTTCCTTCCTTCAAAATAAAACCGAAACACAGCAATAAACGAAGCCCCAAGTGCGATTCGCCACCCGCAAGTACGAAGACTAGGCAAATCCGTGTACTACCCATCATCCCCATGGTCGCTGAACGATTGCAGCGCCAGAGTCCCCTCTAGTTAATTTTAGGAAATCATGGGAGAGGCGTCAAGGGCGAGTTTGAGGCTTGGCGGGAAGGGCGATGTAACCCATATGCTGGCGAAAACTACGTCGACGAGGGGCTCGATAGAGTGTAGAGAGGTTGTAATAGCCAATACTGCTTGGACTGCCGACGAGAAAACTGCGATTCGCAATGATGTCTGACGAAGGGGGCATCAGCCTCATTGTTTCGATGACGATAACGAATTGATGCTGGCTGTGTTTTCTTAATTGTTTTTTTTCTTTACCATGTAAACCCATGATGCAATGTGCCGGAACTCCTCCGCAGCCACTGGTACATCTTCCTAGTGTTGGGAAGCTTCTTGTTCCTGTTCCTACTCTACACCGGCGCCTTCATCATGGGCATGTTCCACTACAACGAGGACATTCCGCCCACTAAGAGAACGGACGCCTCCAACTATGCCGGCAGCGCCATGCTGTTGTGAGTGCCGCATCCGTGTCTGAACCATGCCGACTATAAGAGAGTTCGACAGTTTTCTGCATGTGTCTTGTAAACCCAGTGTGAATCACATGATGATAAATGCACTCTAACAATAGTTTACTGCTGCAACTTCAATAAAATATATGTAATTAATTTAAGTTCAAACATGACTGTGTCCTTCATCGATAAACACCTTATGTCTGTTCCGACATCCCTTGCGACAACGTGACTGCCCTTTCCTCCAACATGCGTTTTCTGCCCCGCTGACTGACAGATCATATAAAAACACGTATTATACTTGTCCGCAACTCCTATGTGAAGTGCGGACGTGTCGCAATATATATAGCCTCTTTATGACGTCGTTGCTCCTACTCGCCATATTCGCGCTGCCCAAAATGAGTTTCTCAGAACACTATGTCAACTTGTCTGTGAAGAAAAAAATTGAACAAGCTTGCAGACTTGTGGCTGTCAGGCCGCAGATCCTTGATTTGTTAGATGAGATTTACGGAGTACATAATACTGATAGCTCTGCTCGCAGGATATGTGATTGCGTTTATTTTAATCGGAACCACATGGTGTCACCACGAACAACTTGTCGGCTCTTTTGGTGCTGCTTGGATAGAGGCAAAAGGCACATATATGGTTGCAGAATACAGGCCATGCACCGCTCATTGCTGCCATATGGCTTTGCTCGACTCCATATACATACATCGCTGAGCTCTTCACCTCGCGCAGTGCCATCGTCCTCTCGTTCCCGGTGTGCGCCGCTCTCATGCTGGTCACCAACACCATCATGCTGGTGTCGCTGAGCATCACCAACTTCGCTTGCAGGCCGTACGAGAACATCGTCATCACGTGGCCAGGTAGCATCGTCGACGTGATGGTGCTCGACGACGTGAGTTCAATATCTGCGGATGTATAGGTTATCGCACATGGTCGATCGCCCAATGCAAGTATACTTGAAAAACAATCGATTGATCGGCGCTGATTGCAGAATACATTGAGAAGACAATCAGAGGAGCTCGAAATAACCTACAGCTCATTCACGCTGCTATTGTCAAAATAAAGAAGGGAAGAGTGAAAACATTACTTTGAGTGTCATTTAAATGCTTAATGTTTAAATGGCACTCAAACATTAAGGGGGGAAAGGGATTGCAGAATACATTGTTGAGAAGACAATTAGAGGAGCACGAAATAACCTAGAGCTCATTCACGCTGCTATTGTCAAATTAAAGAAGGGAAGAGTGAAAACATTACTTTGAGTGTCATTTAAACGCTTAATGGGAATGACGCTTCGGAAACATCAAATTATCGGCCGCTGTGCTAGCTATGTGGCCTCCGTATTGGTGTAGAGGTCGTATATTCAATTATCGACCTTGGGCGGCCGCCAACCAGTAGGGTTAAACTTTAATTCTTGGAATAATGTATGACAAATGTCTCTTTATCTTTTTTTTTTTTTCATTAGATGCGAAGTATGTTTTGCACGGGTCCATGTCCAGAAGCGTCGGCGTCGGCTTCAGCACTCACACTACGCATGCGCAACTCTCCTTACCTCTCTCCAACAGCTGTGCGTTACTCTCTCCACTTCTCTAAGTTCTCCCCTACCACCTACTTGTGCTACGCTCCCCCCTCTCGCCTCGCAACGCCAACGTATGCAGCAGCATCTGTTAGCCTACGCTCACTCCCCCTTCTCCTCTAGGCATTCCTCCCCGCAGCCTTTACACCACCGTTGAGCATGCACGTCCCCTCTCCCTTTCTCCCCTCTCCTACGTTTTCCCTCTCTTGCTCTGCAACGCCGACGCAGGCAGTGTCTGCTAACGAGTTTTTTATTAAAAAAACCGACTGGTCGCACTGCACAAACGTTCACTGAAGCCTCCTCCTCGTATATATATATATATATATATATATATATATATATATATATATATATATATATATATATATATATATATATATATATATATATATATATATATATATATATATATATATATATATATATATATATATATATATATAGACATTCTAGATAGTGACGGTGGGAGATTTCTGCTGTGCGTTGTTTAAAAATGAGAATTCGCAGCCTGCGCGTTAACTAAAAGCGGACTGCGGGTCTCTGTCCTGTTAAAGTCTTCAATTAATCACTATACATAAGCATCGATTGGCATGTTCCAGTAAAAACACCGGTCCACCACTGCGTGTTTTGCGCTTCCCCGGGTTTTTCTCCTGCGCAACGCCCACTGCTTCGCATCTACGCATGGTTAGCTTTAGCGGTAGAAGACCTTTTTTTTTTTTTCCTGAGCCGAATCGCAAATTCTCGTTCACGTGACTTTTTATGTGCAGACGTTTGACATGTTCTGGCCAAGGCACACCAGAGGCCGCTGGTTCGGCAAGTTCCTCGCAGGCACCACTTTACAGTAAGTGTAACAAACAAGACAGTCTTGCGAATCATTTCGTGCAACGCACCACAAAGAGAGCCACGTACAACTCCTTTTTTTTGAAGGCTTTGTAAACAAAGTAACATGTTTTGGTCAAGTGTGTTTTAGGGACATAGGCTTCATCACCAAAACGCCTACACTATATCGTCAGATATTCCTAATGTTCAGTCGACTTGCATAAACCACCCCAATTGCAGCATAATTTAAGTGGATTCTAAAAGATTTACACTGACTTGACACAACACCAATGCATTGACAAGATTACATAGACGTTTTGTCCCCTATGCAGGTAGTATCTTCAGCATACATTGTCACCGAATCAGCGGAAATCACCGGTCCATTGCACTGGCCTCATTTGGCTTTGTAAACGTCCGGCAAGCTAGAGGTCATGGTTGTTGTTGTACACCGAAATATCGAAACAGATGAACCACAACTCCGGGAGTTTTCTTAACCCCCCTTTTTTTTTTGTTTCCTAGCTGTCATCACAGCAAGCCGTAGTAAACCGTTTAGAACTGTGAACTTAAGCGGCTTTTTGAAGATTTTCGCTGAAGTTAGGTTGTGGGACTCGAGATGTTTGCGTATCCAATAACGCATGCTTTTTTTTTAAAGCACTCATATAGAACCCAAGAAAACTTCAGTATACACAAACAGAACGCAAGTCTGGCGTTCGCTTGTCTGAAATAGTAGACACTCGCGACGCCCTGTTTGCACATGAAGAAAGACACACACGTGCTACACATGAGCACACACCTGCTATAGAAGTTCCAGAGTAGGGGCTAGTTGGTTATACTATGTACAATTACCTAGCCCCTACTCTACCTTTTGTAGAAAGTCTGAAAACTTTTCATAAGGCTATGACACACCATCTGTGCGTTGCCGAGTTTATACGTTACAACTGCTTCGCAGGATTTGCCGTACGGGCAGGGTGTTCGACGTGATAGGTGGCGACTACAAACTAGCCGTGGAAGGTTACGGCGAGTACATGGTGAGTCGGCCAGCGGAATCACCTCCTCACCCTCGTTTCACTCTCCCGCGAGTTTGTTCTACTTTCACCTGCAGCAAATCTCTAAATCTTCCAAGCTATCCCGCCTGAAACCCTTGGTTTTCTAATTACTTCAGTTCTGAGCACCCCGTCTCGATGGATCCATTTTTTTTTTTTTGGGGGGGGGGGGAGCAAGACACGCGGAACTTCAACTTGCCAGCACTATACGCAAACTCTAAAAACAGATCGGGGAAAAAGGGGTGTTTTCTTGTCCCACAACAACGGTCATCATGAATCGCCGCCATACTGTCAAGAATGTTATGTCACGCTTAGAACATGCATACCTTTCGTAACCATAGAAAAGCCGGGTGCACGGCGATATGTCATGCCGCGAATGTACTCAAGATGAATGACGCTAAGTGCTGTGGGACAAAATTACATCCTTTTTAAACCGTGCTTCTTTCACTATGTGCTGCTCGAGCACACGGAGCAAGTAAACGCGCACGCATCCACTCATTGGAGACAGAGAAGCACTCTGTCCTATCTCTTTCTTTGCAACGCCTCTGTCTGTTTAAAATCTAGGTGCGTGCACAGTGCCGAGCATAGACAATATTGCTTATGGCCGCAAGCGTTGATATCACGATGCATCTAAAATATATCGCTGCCTGTGGAGTTACAAGCTACCGTAAGGGAATAAAAAAAAAGGTTACGTGAAGTGCACCATCAGTACATGCAAGGTTTCAGGAATGCTGTAGGCATACCAAATGCAAGTGCGCTTTCTTATGCATAACAGACGTTTTAAACGTAGAAACCGGCTAAAACTATAGCGCAACGAGACGTCGCATTTATTTGTTTCTTGAGGTTTCATCACAGTTAGCTTCTCCCCTTCCTTTATTTATTTTTCTATTTGCACAAAACGTTAGCGCCGCAATTCACAAATCATTAGAATTAGAGCGACATGCCACGGTAGCCATTTGGACTGTAAATTCAGGTGTACAATTGATTAAACGGATTAATGTGGGTGCCTCTCAGTTGTGTACTTCTGTGTTTTACATATATTGACTTTTTTCTCACCAGGACAATCTGTACCACCTGATGATATCGATAACCATCGATCCGCGCCTCATATTTCCGGTACGTAAGAATGAACCATACGGGCTGATGTAAACAACATGCCATGATAAAACAACATGCCATGATAATAGTGAGATGAACACACGCGGTCGTGCCGATTTTTAAAAGCTGAATCATATAGTACGTGAAGGTACGTTATCTAGCAAGTTATGCTTGTTGACTATAGATGAGGCAAGTTAACGATGACAGCTTCAAATGTGCCATGGAGCCTTGGGAAATTCATTGCAAAGCTGAACCAGGTAAGGTTAAAATTTTGCGACATTGTGAAGTGGCATGCAGCCAAATGAAAATTAATATCCTTGTCTCTGCCTCTTTCTGCCAAGTTTGGCGAATAATAGGTCTTCCCCGCAGGAATAACACATAGGCGGAAATTTCCTCTGAATAATCTGGATAGGGTACATGTAATGAAGATTCAACTTTCGTTATGCTTTCTCTGGCATCATTCTCGTTATCCTGCACGTTTGTCACTGGCAGAGGACACATAATTGTCGTGCAAGAACATTTGTGCCGTTCTAACATTTCTAAACACAGAAGTCTGACTTAAATGGTTGTGTCCATGTCGTAGTGTGAATTTTTATATTATTTATTCCCTGAAACAGGATTCTCTATGCAGACGGAAATGGCAACCTCATAAATGAACTTTCTTTTTCGATTCCTAGTCAGACTGTCAGTTTAATATAATCTGTTTCTAACTTTTTTGATAACATTTTTATCTAGAACATTCAGTCACATCCTGCAATCCATCTTTTTATTTATCAAACCTGGTTAACAGACACCTGATGTCTGTACGTAATATCTTGTTCATAATAGTTGTGCTATAAGCTTTATTATAGATCGTTTCATTTTTTTTCGCGTTATCTGCGTTGCTTTCAACCTCGTAGACAGCAGGCTTACGTTGGCTTTTTACACGTCAGTTCATTTATCTCAGCAGTAGCCTCCGTAAGCTCCAATGTCTTGTTTTTGTCCTAACGCCGCGTTTTCAGGCCGTCGCCCCTCCTGAAATAGGAACATTCTACGACGATATGAAGACAAAGCTCTGGGATAAAGTTGGTGACGTAAGCAGTCCTTGCTGTTCATTCTTGTTTATCCCGTAAGACTTACGCATAACATGAAAAAAAAAACGACGGAGGAAAGGTAGACATTGAAAGATTATATCGCTTCTCTCACTATGTTGCAGATGGTGGAAGGCTACATTAAGTCTATTGCCCGTGGCGCCTTGAATATGCGAACAAATTTGTCAAAGGTAAGATGTCATATTACCGATCCGCACTATACGCTCACTATTTAAACATATTTAATATCACCAAAAGATTGTATGTGGACCCATCTTTGTCTCAGTGAAACTGAGAGGCAATATAAAATACAAAATACGCACCGCCAGAAATATATAAAAAAAAAGGAGACCGCCGTGGTCGTGTAGTGGCTAAGGCACCCGGCTGCTGGCCCTCAGGTCGCGAGATCGAATTCCGGCCGTGGAGGCCGCATCTTCGATCCAGGCGAAAATGTTTGAGGCCCGCCCCGCCGTTGTGGTCTAGTGGCTAAGGTGTTCCGCTGCTGCCCCGTCGGTCGCGGGATCGAATCCCGGCTGTGGCGGCTACATTTCCGATGGAGGCGGAAAGGTTGTAGGCCCGTGTACTCGGATTTGGGTGCACGTTGAAGAACCCCAGGTGGTCGAAATTTCCGGAGCCTTCCACTACGGAGTCTCTCATAGTCATATCGTAATTTGGGGAAGTTAAACCCCACAAATCAATCAATCTATGCTTGAGGCCCACGTGCTTAGATGTATGTGCAGGTTAAAGAACCCCAGGTGCTCAAAACTTCCGGAGGCCACCGCTATGTACAGCGTCTCTCATAGTCATGGTGATTTCGGTACGTTAAACTTCCAGAATTATTAAAAGAAGATTACACAGAACCCTAATAAGCGGTATACAATACTGTTGTTCTCATCTGTACTTAAAGAGCTTCTAACTCACTCACAGTTTGAGAGCAAAGGAGTTGCTAATCACTCAGTGACGTCAAAATTTAGGCAAGTCATTGATGCATGGTGAACTAAAGCTCAACACCGACACGAGGACATTGAGAAGTACACACAAGGCGCTGTCCTACAACTAAAGTGCTTTCTTCGGAAACGTGCATATATTTGGCCACGTTTAAATGCGCATATATATACCTCATAAGGTCGACAGAGGGATGACTGCCACCGTAGCTCAGTGGTAGAGCATCAGACGCGTTATTCGAAGGTCGCAGGTTCGGATCCTGCGATTTTCAATTTATCTTTTCCTACAATTTTATTTCTTTACATTCACATTACGATCACATTCTGATAATATCTCCTATACTTCTTTTGGCATCATTTTCTGTTAATTCTCATTAATATTGTGTCTAACAAAGAAAACTAGCTCTTATGTGTACACTTCTTTTCTCCGTTATAGACATAAAGCTCAGCGTAATATGTTGGGCGAGTCGTTTCATATTTAGCTTCCGTATTTACAGCGCGAGACGACCTCACAAAAAGGAAGGCACACAAGACATGCGGAGCGCTGACTTCCTTTCTGAGGTGTCGTCTCGCGCTATTGAAGTGTTTTGTAAGGTTGCAAGCGTTGTACCCCAAAAAGACTTCCGTTCAATCGTTTACTAGCTCTTAACTTCAGAACTGAAAGCACGTTTTAGCGTACTTTTCAAGGGTAAAAAAAAAAAGTCTCGCTTTCGTTTTTCACATGAAAGGAACGTGCGTAAAGTACCAGGGTATGTTTTGTAATTTTTATGTAGCTCTAAAGAACATTGATTTGAATATATGAGGGCAGGAAACTGTAGACAATCAGCAGGCTATTTTCTAAAGCTCTTGTTGTCCCCCGATTCTATTCAGCACAGACAAGACCAGATGTCATTAAGGGCCTGTGTTGTTCAGCATCATTTTTGTCACCTTCACCACTCTTCCTACAGGCATTAACTCATCCTCACCACTTACTTCTTTACGAAAATTGTGAACGATGTCAGCAATAAGCGTACAGCCTATCAAAATTTCGCGCTTTTTAGCCGCACGCTGTTGACTTCTTTTGCGCAGCCAAAAACTTTCAAGACAAATAAAAATTGGGCCAGACGCCTGCGCTTCTCCCCAAAAAAATTTCGATAAGGGGTACTTTTACCACAGAAAAACAATAATAAGTGTTTTTCAAGGCCTCCATCAGATGCAGAACCACCATGAAAAAAGAATTCCCGGCTACCGGCCTGTGGAGGAGTACATGTGCAGTTGCTCCACCCCCGTAGCTTTCCCTTTATTCCCAATAGATGTTGTCCGCGAGTATTGAAAACAACTAAAATCTTCTAATCCCCGATCGTAGCCGGACCACTCGAGAGCTTGTCTTCTTATGATGTCATGTGAACATACTGCTGGGGTCAGGAATTGTGCTTCAAGAACGGTAATCGCAAACGAGAGAATAACAAGCTCGTTCTTTCTATTTTAAAATGTTGTTTCTGAGCCCTTTAGAAATAAATTATACATTTTCTCTGTCCAGCAAAATGTATCGACACCGGTTGAATAACTTCCTTATCTTACTATTGCAGTTTAATCCCGACTGCTTCCTAGCCTACGATGGATACGAACAAGCGATTGGGTTCATATGCGAAGGAATCATTCGCAACGTCGTAAGTCTTGCATGTGTTGCGCTGCAATTGCAAAAGAATGCGCTCGTTAATTATAGGCTATACGTCTGTAGATGCTTCTCTTACCTTCCGATGCTCTACAGATGTATTTCGCTGACATTTCTCAACGTGTGAAGCGTCGATAGACGCAAGCCGTAGATGCATTGATGCCTAGACCACTAACGCGTCGATGCTTGACATCTTCGTTAAGATATTTTTTTCAGTTCCCTAGTAAAATTAAACGTATTCGTAACAAGTCACATGAACACCACATGGCTTTATAGAATTTTCAATGGACAGACAGTGAATACTTTGTCCATCATTATTAAGAACTAGACCTACTTTACTTAAATTTCGCGTGAGCAGCCTTTTCGTCATGAGCTTGACCATACTGGCCAAAGGAATTCGCATGGTACTGAAAATTTAGGCAGGCTAGTGGATGTTGTCTTTATTCCATCTAGTAGATCTTTTTCTGCTGCGTTTGTTTCTATTACCAGATATCAATGTTCTTGCTTTCCTTTTTGGTTCATTCCATACGGAACGAACTATATTACCTCCCAGTTTAACGCAGCAATGATGACAAAAACTGCTACTTTGCGAGTGCCTGATTCAGCATCTTTATTCTCTTCCCACTTCGCAGAACTCGTTCTGGACTTCCCTGGCGTTCTGCCTGTATATGTTCACACTACTGGGCACCCTGTCCCACTTCATATCCAAGTATTTTCTGCGCATGGACAACTACACCTACGATGGCTCTGAAGTTGAGTCACTCACAACCACGTGAGTCTACCGGCTTTTGTTCTTGTGTACGCTTCTGAGCTTCCTTTACCCAGACACACTTTGTGTATAGAAATGTGAAACTACAACTAGGTGTGAAGCCACAACTGAGGTCATACAGGTAGCTGGAGTGGTTATCCTGTCTATTCGCACAAGGTACGTCGTTAAGGGGGTCGATACCAAAAGTGAGTTGGCGAGCAGTTGGTGTGATAGAGGAGTCCGGACCCTGATGTCTGGTCTCTTCGGTATGAGTTGACCAAGTTCACTTGTGTTTAAACGCAACATCGCTCGCATACCTGATCTCTTTCTTTTCATTCGGTATTACTCACTTGGTTTATGTACACCCATAATGTTACGAATGACAACTCGCCTTAATTTCGCTTAATATTCACAATTTACTCTAATTCTCTGTTTGAAAATATTGTTCTTTGGCATTTTGTCCTGCCTACACCTAATTCTTGAAGCATTTTTGTTATATGTTTTTGTATCCCAGCTTCCATTAAAGAAGACAAACTGTCATGGTGAAACGTGTTTAAATTCCAACAAAATTACGGCGTTATTCGATTAACACGACAATACGCCCTACGCTAAAAATGTCCCCTAAAAAAACAGTTGGAAACGTCAAGAAAGAATTCATGCACAGACAATTACAAAATTCCATGTAAAGCATATACGAAAGAGTATAAACTGAATGAAGTAAATATAAAAATCAAAAACGTTGGATCCCACTTACCATCCCAAAAACCACATGGAGTTGGTTTAAGTTATGTTACGTTAGGCTTGAGTTCAGTTTGGGTTGGCTGGAGGTACGTTACGTTAGGCTAAGCTATAGTCTACGAGTTAAGACAGTTGTGGCTATTTTGGTTGATGGCGCGCACACTGGTTCACGCTTTTGACATTCTCTGACTGCATGTTGTCATGTTCAGCAGTATTTGAATAGCATATATGTCCAAGTGCTCATTCTGTGTCTCCGCACAATATATGTGCGGAGACACCTTTATATATTATTGACATCCCCACCATCGTCACACTTGGTACTCAAATTAGAGTGTTCGCAGATGACTGTGTATTCCGTATTATTAGGTCTGTTGAAGATCAAAGAGAATTAGACACCAGCCTGAACAACATAACCTTGTGGTGTAAAAAATGGGGCATGGCAGCGAACGACAGAACGCTCTCCCTTTGCAAGACTCATAAAAATAATTCCCTCAATTACGTGCACAAAATGGGTTCTGTTCCATTAAAACAAGTTGAGAACTATTAATACCTTGGCGTAACTTTCAGCGGCAATTTTTCTTGGAACCTTAACACCTTAACATCGAAAACACTTGTGCCGCTGCATTCCGCAAACCAGCTTATCTGCGACATAAACCAGGAAATTCCCCTTCAAATGTTAAGTTGCTCACTTACCTAACCTACATTCGCCCGAAACTAGATTATGCCTGCGTTGCGTGGTATCCGCATACCACACTAAATATAAACAAACCCGAGAGAATACAAAGAAAAATGGTTCATTTTATTTATAGCATATACAAACGTCCAGACTCGCCGTCTCAACTAATGTTGGCTAATGACATTCCTTCTCTTCAACTAAAAAGACAGGAGTACCGTCTGGAACTTTTACATAAACTGTTTAACCACAAATTCAACCTCGAACCTTCACTTTATGTAAGTCTTCTTTCCACAAGGGAAACACGGCACCATCGCTCTGATTCATTAACACTCATCTATGCCAGAACAGACACGTACAAGTTTCCCTTTTTTCTACGGACCATATCAGAATGGAATTCTCTGCCGGTACTTAAAACCTGGGATGATCTGTTTGGCATGCACCTTTCTGCATATTTGTTATGAACATTGCGTTATAATTTTGGTACATTACATTGAATATGTGTATAAACGAATGTATGTGTATACTTTTTTTGTATCTATATATGTTTATCTGAGTGTAGAATTATGTATGCCTGTCTTGCAAACCACAATGTGGTTGGCAGTATGTACTAAATAAAAAAATATTGTACCGTTTTATTGTACATTGACTTCATGTACCCACTGAGACTGTAGTGTTTTTTTAAAAGACAATAGTCTTTCTTGGGGACCTTCAACGCAAAAATTTTGGTCTGTCTGTCTTTCTGTACATATGTCTGTTTGTCCACTCTTAACAGCATCGGGTACTTAAAATTATAGAGTTTGCTAATATACACTAGAGGGAACTCTGGCGCTAGTGTCTATGGGAGCTGCAACGCACGGCGCTTCAGCGAGCATGGTAATTATGGGTAGTGCACACATTTGTCTAATATTCGTACTTCTGGTCTACTTTTGGCTCCGTGTGTGTTCGTGTGGCTTGGAGCTGCTTTCTTACGAAACAAATACTAGCAAACGTTCAGCGCTTGCGCTTCACCACCTTATTCTTTTAGACTTACCTTTCCAAACCGGGTCACAAAGTTCAAAAGGGTTGCACCTGTCTTTCAAAACAAAACCGAAACAGCAATAAACGAAGCTGTAAGTACGATTCACCGCCCGCAAGTACGAAGACTAGGCAAATGTGTGTACTACACATCATTCCCATGGTCGCTGAACGATCGCAGCGCCTGAGTGCCCTCTAGTTAATTTCAGGAAACTCTATGCTTAAAACGGCCGACCCTATCCACAGCGCCCACCAATGTTGCCCAAGCTTGAGCGTTCATGCTTGTGCATTCGTCAATTAAAAAGCGTATATTGCGCATGTCTGGGGCACCATAACAACACGTATATATTCTGCATGTGCGTCTTTTACTAGAAAAGGCCTACATAAGTAATTTTAGGGACCGTGGCGCTTATCACGCTGCGCTGACCATGCTACGCTTGCACGGAACGGGGAGTGTTTCCAACGCTTTGCTAAGACGAGATGGTGGTGGCATCTAGCATCGTTTGCGTTCTACACTTTATCACCTCTGAGATGGGCGCGCACACCCGTCTCAGAGCCACGCGCTTTATTTTCTAAAAAAACCGTCAGATGGCGATCATACCTCACGTGTGACGTGACTTGATGCGCTCGTTCGCCTCCGCTGCACGCTCGAGGCACTCTAACGCAGTGCCTCCAGAATACCACTCACCGATTTTCTTGCGCCGAACATCTAATAAATGTCTTGTTCCCTCTCTCCACATGCAAGACTATCGTTTTTCGACGACATTTGCAGAAACATGCAGATACGGGGCCAATGTTCTTTACTGATGATTTTTTATTTTTTTAAATAATTCGCTGACGGTCGATTTGCCATTGCATCTCTTTAATTGCCATGAGATCCAACGCCGCGACTGTTAAATGAGTTACGCGGATCCACATACCTCTGCCTACACGCGCCACTTCCTTGATGAAATATTCTTATTGCTTTCTGATGTTCCGGTGGAGTTACACGGGACTTGGATTAGATAAATTTTATTTGGTCGTCCAAAACACAGATAACTGCGTTGCGGCCCGCTTCCACGTGGGGACTGAGATGCCGAGCTCCTCCGCCGCCTCGATATACGGGACACCTCTTTTATTTCTTCAAATCGCTGTCCGTATGAAAGGGCCCCTAGTGCCCTCTGGGTAACGGTACAGAAGGTCCGTTCAGGCGGGTAACTTGAAGTGCGCTGTCGCCTGAGAATCGCTAAAACTTGACTTCATTCCGAAATAAGTGTTTTATATGTGTACAAGTAGCGCTACGATGTTTCTGAACCACTATTTCAACAATCGACGTCAACTAACATTTGCCTCTAGCGTTCCTTTAAGGCTGTTGAGCTTTGTTCACTTTTTTTTTTGTTTCGTGGATATTGCATCTTTCTACGGGAGTTTCCTAAAATAAAGAATATCGGACTTTCACTCACTTTAACTGCGTAGATCTGAGATACGCTCCAGCGCGATGGAAAACGGGGAAGAACATCAGGGAAGCGGTGACAAAGCGCAAAAGTCTGAACACGAGAGCGAGCGGGGCGAGAAAACAGACCTTGAGACCGGCTCCGATACGAAGAGATACTTGTCGTCGTAAGTATATACCTCCGTTCGGTTGGAAATCTACTTTTTGTTGCTTAAGACACTTTCTTTTCTTTAACCACCTATTTCACCCGCATTCCGCGTCGGGCATGACAATTTCTGGCTGAAAAACTTGCGGGTCGATACCACAAAAAAGGGAACATAAGCAGTCTTTCACTAGGTCACGTGACTTAGATTGCATTATTTATGTGCCTGCCAGCACTTGTTAGCACTGGCTGCTGCCGGTTATAGTGTCGACTGATGATGACTAAGAAATAGCTAATCTTGTCAGTGTTGGCTCTCCGCTTTTACTGCACCAACACTGTGCCCATTCGGTTTCATTTCAATGATTAAAATGCTTATAAAAATTCTTTCTGACAACTTCTAGTGAGCTTTCAAACCAATGCTGCCGTATTGCTGTCCCTATCTCGGTTAACGTTAATATATTTGTAACAAAAAGAAACTAGATTCTACTAAACGCCTAATGTTCTTAGTAGCGACGTTGATATCTGTGGCAACACTTAATAACTAGTAAATTTCAATGAGTACTAGAAATCAGTCAAGTTAAAATTTATTCAATTAACTTTTTGTTAGTTACTGGAACGTGTACTCCGATTTATTTCGCACACAGAGACGAAGTAGAAGATAGCCGGAGGAGTGAGAAGGCTGAGAGGATTGAGAAGGGACCCAAATGGAGGTATGGCAGATATATCAGCTCGCGTTGTGTAGGTCACGTGGTTTCTGCGGCGTAAACCGATTCTGGAGTGGCAATTTTTTTTTCTTTTTTTTTTCAGGCGGGCACGAAGGTAAGAGTTCGTCAATACTGGCGTAATGTGTTTCTTTACCGCTGTTCTTTTTTGTATATGCAAAATTATTCTACCAATTGCAGTGGCCTGTTTTATTTATTTAGCCGTTGTTCATAATTAATAATTGTTGAGGTTTAATGTTGCAGAACCACCATATACGATTATGAGAGATGCAGTAGTGGAAGGCTCCGGAAATTTAGACCACCTGGAGTTCTTTAACATGCACTTATATCTAAGCATGTGTGTTCCAAGCATTTTCGCGTCCATCGAAAATGCAGCCGCCGCGGCCAGTATTTGATCACGACATGCCACTAGACCACCGTGACGGGTAGCCGTCACTCGCTACATACCATATGTTATTCATTGCACATCGTGAGCATCAATTCAGTTTTTAATCAGGCATCGTTACATTAACATACGATGTCAGCGTGAAACTACAATTTTATATTCTTTTTCTAGAGATAGTTTGCATGAAATTGATACGTGTCTTTCATCATTCACGTAAAGTATTGTACTTGAACTGAGTTCTGCTTGTTTTTTGTGTATTTCGGGCTTACGTCGCTGTTGCTTCGTTGTTGACTAATCGGGATGTATAGGCCTACAACTAAATAGCTTTGTCTGCTTAATTTTGCCTTATATCGGTGACATGTAGCATCAGGGGCATCTACAACATCGGTAACAAAGAGGCCGCATTTTCTGCGCCTGTGATGCGAAGAGTCGATTTCCAGAACCAGTGTTAATCTTTCTTTCTCGTGTTCTTTCTTCTTTTTTTTTTGTCCACGTGGTGTTCAGGAAAAGCCAGGCCGGGTAAGATGGCGAGTCGCTTACAGCTTATCTCGGGCACAAAATGACATTGCGACTGCTTATTTTGGCTTCACTTGCAGATCTATTTCTCAAGCGCCTACGCTACAAAGGCTGGAGCTTGGAGAGTAAGTGCGCAGAGTTGAACACTATTTTCGCGCGTGTGTTTGTGGACCCCATCAATTTCCGGTTTGCCTTCGCCAATTCTACGCTATTTCAAGCGTTCAAATTTCGAGCCACACCAAACCGTTCGAAAGTTCTAGCGGACATTTTTAAAGAATATTTGTTTTGGAATTTAGCCATTATATATAGTTGTTTTGTTTTGTAGATAGCAGCAAGTGCAAGACTAAACGCACGAATGACTGCCAGTTCAGCTTCACAACAATAGTTTTCTGCCTAGGACAAAAAGACCTTCGTCGACTTGTTTTCAATTAGTTGTTAACAACAAATGAAACAATGCAATAAAAAACACCTCCAAGTTGACTTTAACATATTTTTTCGTCATACTCAGCGTGAACTATTATTCGTGTTTAGATAAACTGCTTAACAATTTAGAGTACTGGGTACTCTATACTATGCGAGAGTATTCAGCCGTCCCATCGACCTAACACTTGATGAGGCCGCGTAGACAATGAATACGTCGTGAACGAGTTACGTAAGGAATATATGACGGCAAATAACAGGCTATTTGCCGCTATTATTTACAGTGTCAAAAGAAAGCTTACTTTTATGGATAAACTATAGGTTGGAGAATAATACGCGAGAAAAATTTTCAATGATGTATGCGTAATACCAGCCGTAATAAGCTTCCAAGTTGACGTTGAATCTTTTAAATCAGTCCTTAAATTAATCACCTATAAATACTGTAAGCATGTGTAAAAGTCCTGCACAGCTTCTGCTTTTCTCATATTCTGTAATGATTGTCACATTTTAATAGCTCATGTTTATTTTAAGGCTTAGACGGCTGTTTCTCTGTTAGTGTAACACTTTTCCTTTTTCTTTCTTTCCTTTTTTGCTTTCACTCAGCATACCGGAAGACCCTGCAAACGAGGTAGGGTGCTCATTTATGTGATTACTTTCTAGTTTAAATCAACATACAAAATATTTTGTGACACTTTGTCTCTGGACAGTTTGTGGGCTCCCAGAATTAACTGCTCTTGGTTGACGACATGCATGGCTGCACATATATATGGTTTGAGAAAATGTTAGCCGCTTAAAGAATGCTAAAAGTATTTATTTATTTATTAATTTATTTATTTATTTATTGAAAAATACCTTACAGTCCCGAAGGCATTAAGTAAGGGGGGTTACAATGAATGCGGAGGTAAACTTGTAAGGAATAACTGTACAATACAGGTTAATAACAGCAGCATAATGTGGTGTAACAAAAACTAACAATTCAATAAGTCAGCACCACTTAAAACAAGAGATTACAACTGCCTCATGAAAATAAATGCCAACAATTAACAACATAAAATAGCTGGAAAGTTAAACAAGTAAAACAACCTCACGATGATATATTAAATAAATGCATCTCAAGTTTTTGCTGAAACGTGTTAAAATGACTTTCAGATTCTCAAAAATACCCATTGTGCCAGTTTCGTTCTCTCATTTTATCTAATTTCACCTAACACGAACTGAATTCACGAGCTCTGCAGCGTGAGTGGCTAATTAACGGTAAATTTTTTGACATCCAGACATAGCGAATGGGCAGTGCTGAGGTTTATTTCAACTCGATGATATCGCCACATCCTCCTACAGTGTAGTCGGTCGCACGCTCCTGATGAGCTAACGCAGGTATTTCGCAGACTCGCGACTGCAATATTGATCAACGAGCAACTAATAAGAAACAGCCATTTTAAACAAAGGTGACTGTCTAAACCAAAAGCTACCATTTGAGGCTATATATACCTGATCGAAGGCGTAGCTAAAATGTTCATCAGTGGCGGAAAAGTCTACGGCCTGCTTCGCGGACTTTGCAGAATTGAAATGAGAAGAATTCAGTAGTTAAAAGTACTTCTTGCTGTGATGAGGATAGTAGTGAATACGATTAGTGGTCTGGTAATTTAGTAAAGTAATGAATTGCTTTGGAAATCACTCATTACTTTCTTTGCTGAAACACACCTTATCCGTTTCTTTTATTTGCAAAACAAAATGACCGAGAAAGGGAAAAAAACAGACAAGTTACTCTGAGTGCCAAATATGAATGTAGAAAGCTGAGAAAAGTTTTAATACACATATGTGCTAAAAATAAAATGTTTAAGAGTTGTACACAAACGATGAACAAAACTTTTGATTTAAGATAACTTCAAAGTAATTATTTTTTTTTTGCTTTCCGAGAGTAATAGTAAAATAATATAAAGATGTCTATTTTCGGCCAGCTGTAATTTGTAACCCAACTTCCTTTCGAAAATGCTTGACAAGCAAATACTAAAGCGATTTGGTTGACTTTCAGATACAATACGCCCCGCCGCGGTGGTCTAGTGGCTAAGGTACTCGGCTGCTGACCCGCAGGGCGCGGGTTCGAATCCCGGCTGCGGCAGCTGCATTTCCGATGGAGGCGGAAATGTTGTAGGCCCGTGTGCTCAGATTTGGGTGCACGTTAAAGAACCCCAGGTGTTCTAAATTTCCGGAGCCCTCCACTACGGCGTCTCTCATAATCATATAGTGGTTTTGGGACGTTAAGCCCCACATATCAATCAATCAGATACAATACTTTTTTCGGCCTCTTTAGGTATGCTTGCGCGTGTCTTGTGTGTATAGGGGAAGAGGGGGCAAATACAAATACGCATACAAATTGTAAAGCTGCTGGAGGTTTGTACTGAACACTCCAAACCACCCCCCCGGCTATGCAACTGTTCGAGAAAATTTGCGATTTCAGTTGGCTAGAACATTTGTGATCGCATTAGTCGCTCTTCCTTGAAGGGGCACTTCAGAGAAACAATAAACTTGCTTATATAGTGATACGTTATACCCTGAAAACTATAGTGCCATCAATTTCATGGCCATAGGTGTATGAATAGGTGAGATCATCACTACCAAAACTTCACATTTAAGTTTCCCCTCTGAATCTCCGTTGTTGACCTAACGAATTTAAATGTGCTTTGTGTGTGTGTGTTTTAGTCACACTGGCTCAACCTACATTCCGGAACATAATATCTGGCTCCTTCAGAAGCCCATATAATTCATTTTCGCTTATTATAAACTATTAAGGCCCTGGTAGACATCGTCATTATATATGACATCACAACGACATGTGTGAGAACTTCCAAGATGGTGTTGCCAGCCACATATTCTTACTGTGCGTTTTCTCAATTACTGGGTGCCCTCTCGCTGCAAGCGTTGTGTTTTTGGTATCGTGTAGGAGTAATTTACTAGAATTCGAAAAATTGTTTGTCACTTTAGCTTAAGACTTGTCGGTGTAAACCAAACCAGTCATAGGGCCTGTGAAGCCCGTATTGTTTTTACGCAGTTATATGTGATCCCGCTACGTCACTTCGCAGGCGACGACGGGGGCGACCATGTCCTTGATGACCGTCTCGTCCACCAGTAACTTCCGACCAAAATGACGAAGAACCGAGAAAGCGCGGAAGCTGCGCGGACGTGGACCTTTTCAGCAGCGCATTTAAAACAAATGTACAACGTAAATCACGATTAAAAATGAGCTTATACTTCGAAATAATGTATTTTGGCTGACTGGTTTATACGATGAAGCCTACGAATTAACGTCCGATAACTTGGGATGCATGTCATGCAGGAGCGTCCGTGTGGTCGAACTAATTTGTGTTCGCGCATCTTACGTCACATACAGCGTTCCAGAGAAAGAGAACGAGAGAGCTGGAGAGATGAAAGACTGAGTGGTGAAGAGAGCACTTGCTCCGTTGGCTATCCTACCCTTGGGGAAGGAGAATAATGGATGTAATAGAGAGAGAAAAGAATGGCAACAAGAATGTCGAAGAGGCAGTTATTTCCTACGTACAGAATGCAAACATGTGCAAGGCAGTTCACGAACATTTGTGAACACACGTTGAATTTTTAACGCTTAAAAAAGTCGTCACTCGCTCACCGGATCAACTGGGCTGCAATTTCATTCCTTGATTCAAAGTAAGCCTGACGACAAGAATTACCTTAAAAGCGAAACAAAAGCTAAGCCAGGAAAATCAGACAGCTGCGTTTGCATATACACGGTCCCACCCTGAGGCACGTCGAGGGGGGAGGGGGGGGGCATACTTCAGGCTTGCAATTTCTCGGGGAACAAACTGTCGCCCCGAGCAGCTATATTGCACTGTCGCGGAAGTTTTCTTCCGCATCTCTGACTTCCGCAAGCTCCCTTCTTTTTTTCTACAACGTCATCCGCCAAAGCTTCAAATCGTAGCCTGGTGGAAGTAACCGCACCAGGCGCCCTTATCGCGGGACGAGGATTTTTCTCATCAACGAGGCGGCAGTATATACCGCGCTTTCTGATGTCGATTGCACGGCGGCTTCAGAAACCGAGTTTCGGGATTCAAGAGATACAAAAAGAAATGTATCTAAAATAAATGTCAAGGCGTAGATCTCGAAAGCTGCAGCGTGAGCCTCCCGGTCTCGCACTGTCGATTTCATCCAATTTGTCATATTGCGTTTATCTAGTCGCACTTCTAAAACTTGCTAGCACTTGGGTTTCAGCCAAAACTATCTTCGGTCGTTTAAAGTTTGCGTGTGCGTCAGCGAAAATAACTTATTTATGGCCTCACTTCGGTGATTTACTTTGTCAAAGCTGCCCTGCGGCCCCTCAAGAAAAGCAAAAAAAGAAAGAAAGAAAGAAAGAAAGAAGATAATAAAGGAAGAAAGAAAGAAAGAAAGAATGAAAGAAAGAAAGATCTAGAATACTTGCTTTGGCCCTTGATTGGCGTTGTTTTTTCTTGTTGTTTTTCTTGCATGAGATTGATAACTTGCCTAGCTTCCTCTTTCCTCTTCTTTTTGCTAAGCGGAGCTCGACTAGAACTAAACAAATATCGCTGTGGGCGTCAGCAAAAAGCAAAGAAATCCACGAGGACAAAAGCTGAGACAGTCTTCATTTGCGTCGTTTTCCTCAAAACCCTCAGAATGAACTAGCCCAAAATGTAATATCACTTAATTGACTGTAGTGAAATAAAGTAAAAACAAATCTAGACCGGATGCCTGAGCTCAACTGTAAACGTACTGCGGGCTCGAGACAAATATAAAGAAAACATTGCACTGTCTTCGCTCGGCTGTGTCGGCAGATACGTAGCGTGAGTTATGGACGGGCGCGCGGACGAACGGATGGACGGATGGACTGGTTAGAGAGCTCCCGTGAATGAAGAGCCACATCACTAGTGACATGTCACTCCAGAAGCCTCCGGGCATTCTCCAGCGTGCCGGCTGCATGCGCGCCGTATGACGTCAATGCTCCTCGAGATGCGCAGCACGCCTCTCGATGAGCCACGTGGAACTGCTCAACCTCGGCCAGTGTAGCTTACGCTACAACACAAAGAGATGACGATAGATTAGAGGAAAGCGAGGGCATGTACTCACGCTACAGTGAATGCACAGGCTGCCTTCTTCGTTGTTGGGGAGGTGTATCACTATATTGCAACTATTCAGGACATATAGCGATGGAAAGGCGGAGACAGCAAATAAAGCCATTGGAAACCGCAATGCAGTGTACGTGGAAGGCTATAGTATAGTGAGAAATAATGTAGTTTATGACTGATATTTCATTCATCTTATCAATAAATAACGCATCTCGACTCATCGTCAAAGAAAGCACATCGTTTATTAAACAGGATGGGTGACGATACCATCCCAAACAATCCCCGTCATAACCAGCCTGAACACCACGAACTTACTTTGTACCATATACAGTTACTTTATTACCGACAATGGAGAAATAGACACTGTATTTTAAATATAATATTTACTTATTATTGTTTCGAGAACTTCTCTTGATCCAAGACAAAGCCTCGTATACAGCACGTGCGAGGAACTTCGCAATCTCAAAGCCCAGCATGACGTTAACGTAAACGCTAAACTTTCCGGTAGCGTCGCGGACAGCTCGCTGTGGGCACAATAGCCGTGGTGCCTGTTGTGGTGTAAAGCATCATCGATTGAGTTTCGTGAGATCGCCGCCGTAATAGTGTTCAGCTGCTGGTAGTCGTGGGTTCACTTCCGACCACGTCGGTCACACTTCTATGGAGCCGAAATGGTAGAGGACCGTCTACTGTGCGATGTTAGGGCACGTTGAAGAACACCAGGTGGTCAAAATTTCCGGAGACCACTCTTGCGGCGAGCCACGTGAAAATGTGGTGCTGGCATGATAAATACCGCAGGCATTACTACTTTGAATGTCGTAAACACGGTAACGAAAGTTTATTTTCACAGAAAATAAACATAAAAGCATAAAAATATATGCGGTGGTCTCCGCTAAGCCTGTAAGACCGCATATTCCCGCTATAGGTTATTCGATCGCCAATGACTTAAGTGACCGTCAGTAGTGGTGCGTAATACTTTTCATTTTCACTTCTCCACCGTTACCTGTCGTACTTGGCCCTGTCTCGTTTCATTAATACTAATTGCTATAGGGTTTATACATTCCAAACCCACGACATAATTGCGTGGGGCACCTCCACGGTGACGTTACAAATATGACACAAATTACGTCAAAAATTACGTCATGAATGGCGATTTGTGAACTAATACTAACTTCATGTGATGAACACTAAAAAAAATTTGCAGGCCTGCGCAGAACAGTTATAGCTAAAGCGAGAAGAGCAGCCTTTCAGAGCAATTTAAGCATTATTTGGGTAACTGCAGCACGCACATTTGCGGGGTACCCACTAAATCATAACTTGTAAATTTTTGTGTAGTAGGGAGGCATTCACTCTGCCATCCTTCGTCACTCTTCGGAGAAGCGTGATGCCCGCTACACAGTTGCAAAGAATTTTTCCCCATTTTTTTCATGCTGTGACTGACGAGGATGAAGAATTATGCTTGAAGCTTTTGTAATGGGTTTATAGCATTTGACGACCCACTCGTAACGCAATTCACATTGTGTGACGCCTGGCCATTCCTTCGTTGTTGTAGAACGCTTTATTATTGGTATTGAAGCGACTCCTCTTCCGAAATCAAGCCTGCCTAAAGCCAATTTGCCCCCGAGTTTCCTGCACAAGCGTATAGATCAGTTATAGAGTGCTGGGCTGGCACGCCGGGGACCCGGATTTGAATGCCATTATGTTCCTGGTGTTTTTCTTTTTTTCATTTTTTGAAATTATTTTGTGTTCTTTTTTTTTCTTTCTTATTTCGTGTGATAGTGGTTACGGACACCGGCGGAGGCGGCGGACAACACGGCGCACGCGACTGTCGTTCTCGTATCATGATAGCTTCCGCTGTAAAAGTACTAAAACTGACGAGCACAAAAGGAAGTGCGGTGCTCATCAGTTCGAGTGCTCTTTCATTCAGTGTACATGAATAGCCAATTAGCCCAGCAATCTCTACTGCTCATGTGATCAAGTCCTGTTTTTTTAATCACTTTGTGTTGACAAAAGCGATAGAAACCTATCGCATTTGATGAGGCAGTAAGGGCTTTCACCCTATAGCATGAAAGGCTGCCTCTGTAGCATGCACTGTGAGCAAGCAGGCCAAGCATGTAACAAAGTACAGTGGCTCGTTTCTTCATATCGGCTTCTCCTTCGTGCACACTTAGCACTCACTCACTCTATCTTGCTTCCTCATTTCCCTGTTTATTCGTTAGCGATCTACATTTTCTTTCTTCCGGGGTAAGGGATCTTCCAATACCGAGACCAACACAGCGAAAGCTATGCGGACGGAAGCAGCGGATCTCATTTTCGTTCGCTTGTCAGACCGGATCAGTTTCACGCTCCGTGCAGTGCCGTCGTGACGTCGAAGATCGGTAAACGCGAGGGATTATCAAAAAGCCCTCCCGAACTGACTCTGAAGTGGGAGAGTGCCCGGATACAGCCATTGAAAATAGAGCTGAAAGGCGCAAAAGATTCTAGAAGACTAGAACAATAAAGAGCAGTCGTTAGAAAATGTTAAGGCATGGCACTAATAGATGGGCGTAATTTGTTCCCT